>NC_091997.1:50988562-51168562 GCF_044704955.1 Pristiophorus japonicus
CTCAGCCACCCACCCTGACTGCTGGCCAGAAAATCAGAACCCTGGCAACTGAACATTATACTGTATATTAACTAACAGGGACTAACGATCCAGTCCTGATCAAACAGTAGATCATCCACAAGCAATGCCATGGGAGATCTACGGTTATGATGTAGATTAATTTCAATCTGTGGAGCGTGACAGTGTGGCAGTCCCGACCTGCGTGGGAACATCAGCGCCAGGTTGGGCCAATAAAAGGAGCAGCGAGCGGCGGCCTAGGAGCAGCGTGGCGGCCCTGACCTGTATGCCTACCACTACAGGGTACAGCGCGAGCCAGTCCGGGAGGGCGACGGCTGTGAAGTGGACGACTGGATTGGCCATCACCATAATCCAGGTCGGTGATTGGAGGCAGTTACAGCAGGAGCGGTGAGGTTGGGGCGAAGGAGTGATGAGAGATTACAGAGCGACGTGATCGGGGCCCAGGAGAGGCGAGAGTTCAGGGCCCAGCTGAGGCGAGGGCCCAGGGGCAGCATGGGCTAGCCCACACTGCGATATGTGTGCACCAGGTCCGTGCAGCATAGCTGGTCTCCAGTCATCTTAGTTTCTCCTTGCCACTGGACCAAGACCTAGCTCTGTCAAGCCCGTGTGGTGGCTGGTGTGCAACGGCCACCACATGTTAAAAAATCCACGCACCAGCATCTTCCACCCTTCAGGATGTAGTTCAGGATCTGGAATATCAGGTCCTTCATTGAAACACCTGTGAACTCATCCCTTTTTGGCGTGGAAGCAAGTCATCCTCGATACGAGGGACCGCCTAAGAAGAAGTTACGATGTATATACTGGAATGAAAAAGATGACCTGAATCTGGAGACAGCAATATCAGTTTTATGATCCCATACAGCTCCCCAACTGATCCAATGCAGCTCCCAACTGATCCCATACATCTCTCCAACTGATCCCATACAGCTCTCCAACCGATCCCATACAGCTCTCCAACCGATCCCATACAGCTCTCCAACCGATCCCATACAGCTCTCCAACTGCTCTCATACAGCTCTCCAACCGATCCCATACAGCTCCCCAACCGATCCCATACAGCTCTCCAACCGATCCCATACATCTCTCCAACTGATCCCATACAGCTCTCCAACCGATCCCATACAGCTCTCCAAATGATCTCATACAGTTCTCTGTTGGACATCTTGGGGAGTTAAGGGTTAATCGTTGAACTTCTTTGTATCTTGGGGCAACAGGCTTTCCAATATAAACAGGTTTGCGTTGACGTGTTGTGAGAAGAATGTATAGCTTGTCTTCGGATTCAAAAAGCGCTCGTAAGGAAATAAGTGACAATAATGATGTCAGCCATGAGTGATTAATGTGTACCTTTAGGGACTAGAATAATAAACATAGGTCGAGGTATCCATTAGCTGTAGTATGGAAAGATAACGGTTGATAAAGGTGTTGGGAGCAGTTATATCAGGAATCTTGTTTGCGGGAAGTAGCTTTGCAATAAACAATGAAAATTCTGTCTTCAAATGATTTGGGAATAGATACTTCCAGAGATCTTACCTATAACATATACCTTTGATGTAGGCAAGATATGGTGTGTAAAGGAGCATGATTTGCAATAATTCTTCAGAGGGCAGGAAAAATACAGGAACCAAACAGGCACTCTCTGATCCGGCTGGGTTCACCTCTCGGTATCAATAAAGTCCGTTCCGTATACTACACTGCGAAGTGTCTCGAGATTACTCGAAACGTGTTGTTGTGAACCAGAGAAGGATGTTGAATGCGAATAAATGTTTCTGTTAAGTTGCATGGTCGTGCGAAAAATCTAACGGGTCGCACAACCAGTTAAAGGGCCCGCCCACCCAAAATTACACCGCACATTGCTGCTAACGTTCTTCAACTGAGCTCATACTGTTCTCCAGCTAATCCCATACACTTCTCCAGCTATCCATATAATAATACAACTGGTTGTACAATATTTTATTACTAAATCTAAATTTCTATTACCTTAAAAGTCACAATGTATTACTAACAACAGGTCTGTGTGTGATTGTATTGCAGTCATTACTGGAATTTTCAGTGGTGGACCAGTCTGTTCTTCATCACGATGTGTCCCAGTTTTATTCACAACTGCCTCTGGATGTTATGTAAATTCTCCATGTCTCAGATATAATATAGCGGAGGTGTTACAGTGATCACTGCTGTCTTGATTAGCTTATCATAGATTACCCTGTGTTCAGAGATAGACTCTGCTACAATGAAAGAATTGTAGCATGTTACAGAAGTGCTGTCCTGAAGCAAGTTTTTGAGCTTCAATCAAATTAACAAATTGTTCAAAGATTTATAATGCCATCCATTCTCTTCCGTATAACACACTAACACATCTCAACTCCTCTGATTAACATTTAGCTTTCCGTCTGTCGGCCTATATGTCTGTCTTTGCCTGTCAATCATTCTGTCCGTCTATCTGTCTGTCCATCTGTCTCACTATTATGCTGTCTATCCCATCTGTTTTCCTTGGTCTATCATAGGCAAAATCCAGGCTGACACTCCAGTGTAGCGCTGAGGGAGTGCTGCACTGTCGGAAGTGCCGTCTTTTGGATGAAACGTTAAACCCTGCGGTCCCCTCTGCTCTCTCAGGTGGACGTAAAAGATCCCATGGCATTATTTCAAAGAAGAGCAGGGGAGTTATTCCTGGTGTCCTGGGGGCCAATATTTATCCCTCAATCAACATCACTAAATCAGATTATCTGGTCATTATCACATTACTGTGTGTGGGAACTTGCTGTGCACAAATTGGCGTTTGTGTTTCCCACATTACAACAGTGACTAAATACTTCATTGGCTTTGAAGCGCTTTGGGACTACCTGAGGTCATGAAAGGCGCTATATAAATGCAAGTATTTCTTTTCTATCTCTGGAATCCCCTCCCTAAACCTCTCTGCCTCTCTTTCCTCCTTTAAGACGCTCCTTAAAACCGATCTCTTTAAGCAAACTCTGGTCATGAAGTGTGGAAGCAGAGCCGGTTTCTAGATAGTCCATGCAGGCAGGGGACAGTGAGCAAGTTATTGGAAAGGTTTAAGGACCAGCTACGGGTGAGAGCTAGCAATGCCCGGACCTCACGGACTGAGCAACACAAGTTTTTAGCCAAAAAATCCCAAATTATCAGCAGCTAAAATAAAGGGCTGGCTGGATTTAAATAATATTAATTTTAGGAATAAAAACACTTCTGTTCTGAACTAAATCTCAAGTTCACACAGCCTCAGCAAATGAAAGCTGACACAAAGGTTTGGAATATCTATTCAACCAAACTGTACGATGCCATTAAACGCGAGCAAGGATTCCAACATTGCTTCCCCCTGACCCCTCGGTTATCCCCAGGGCAAGTACTCACCGACACGGTGTAGAAACAGGTTAGCAGCGCCACTCTGGGCGGACCCTTCATTGCCCTGAAGGAGAGGAGACGGGACGGCCGAACAGCGAGCGGCGGTGTGTTGCGATCGTTTGCTGGAGGCTGTGTTGGGCAGATCGCCCCTGTCGGAGTCCACGCGTGGGCAGTAAGTGAAAGTGACGCTGGCTGAGAGTCACACCGAGCGACAAGGGCAGTCACTCTGCATCCACATACACACACAGCAAGAGACTCAGTCCCAGACACAGCGAGAGAGCGAGAGACCCAGTCCTAGACACAGCGAGAGGCTCAGTCCCAGACACAGCGAGAGGCTCAGTCTCACGATCACTGTACAGGAACAGCCAGGACACACAGTCTCACCTGTCACAGTCAGCCCCACAGCATTCCCGGGATCGCAATAATGACCCTGTCCGAAATCAGCTTCAAACAGGCGCTTAGAAAACGTCCAACGCAATTTGTTTTATCCCAGGTTTAATTTAAGCCAAAATTGCTAACAAGACCCTCTCGGTGAGGGCTCGCAGTCTGGGGCTCTCTAGCGAAGGGTGAGTTGCAGCAGAGCTGGGGTATTCGGAGTGGATTCAATGAATAATTCCAGCATTGCCATCCGCTTACTGCAAATTCAGCAGCAAATCTCGCTTTCGCAGTTCTGTCTCCTCTGGTGCACCCGTTAAATTCCTGTCGGCGCTAATTGTGCAACGCAATCGTTAATGCATTGACGCTAAAAAAAGAGGCACAGAGGAAATGAACCCTCCTCTTGCTGAGGTTAACAAGGGCCAAGTGAGGAGTGGGCCAGCCCTCCCCTCCCCTCAGTTATATCAGTAACTGTTATACAATAGATAGTTTCAAACACCATGAATTGCTATTCCCCTATCCAGTAATGTTAATACAGCACCTGCACCAACAATCGTTTTAAAGTAAAAAAAACAAAGACCTGGGGAGCATTTTGCCCAAAGTAGTCTATCCCCTTCCTATTTTGATGAGCTGTCCCATTATATTGTAAATGGTGACTGCACTTTAAATTCCCAATAAGTCCCCAACCTCGAACCTCGGAGTCGGAAGGTTGTGGGTTCAGGTCCTCCAGAGAAATGAACACAAAATCTGACCTTACACTCCAGTGCAGTGCTGAGGGAGAGCTGCACTGTCGGAGGTGCCGTCTTTCAGATGATACATTAAACCGTCTGCTCTCTCAGGTAAACGATAAAGATCCCATGGCACGATACTGAAGAAGAGCAGGGGAGTTCTCCAAGGTGTCCTAGCCTATATTTATCCCCCAACAAACACCTAAAACAGATGATCTGGTCATTATCACATTGCTGTTTGTGGGAGCTTGCTGTGCGCAAATTGGCTGCCGCGTTTCCCACATTACAACAGTGACTGCACTCCAAAGGTACTTCATTGTTTGTAAGGCACTTTGGGACACCTTGAGGTCCTGAAAGGCGCTATAGAAATGCAAGTCTTTCTTTCAACCAATATCCACTTCCAAAAAGCTGCCGTTTACTGTGGGAAGCTGCTGGACCCCTGACTGACAGCTCGGTGCTTTCTCCTCGTCTCAGACTGGCTGAGGACCTCAAGGGGCTCCAGGGAAAAGACTAGAGACAGTTTCCTGACTGCACGCTCCCGAGTCCTGGTCATTGGGGGCAGGTATCAGAAATCAGATTTAATCTACATATCGATTAGTCAAATCAAATCGCACGGGGTAGCCTTGAGGAGGAATTCATAGAATGCATACGGGATTGTTTCTTAGAACAGTATGTTACAGAACCTACACGAGAGCAAGCGATCTTAGATCTGGTCCTGTGTAATGAGACAGGAAAAATAAACGATCTCCTAGAAAACGATCCTCTCGGAATGAGTGATCACAGTATGGTTGAATTTGTAATACAGATTGAGGGTGAGGAAGTAGTGTCTCAAACGAGCATACTATGCTTAAACAAAGGGGACTACAGTGGGATGAGGGCAGAGTTGTCTAAAGTAGACTGGAAACACAGACTAAACGGTGGCACAATTGAGGAACAGTGGAGAACTTTTAAGGAGCTCTTTCATAGTGCTCAACAAAAATATATTCCAGTGAAAAAGGGCAGTAAGAGAAGGGATAACCAGCCATGGATAACCAAGGGAATAAAGGAGAGTATCAAATTAAAAACCAATGCGTATAAGGTGGCAAGGTTAGTGGGAAACTAGAAGATTGGGAAAATTTTAAATGACAGCAAAGAATGACTAAGAAAGCAATAAAGAAAGGAAAGATAGATTACGAAAGTAAACTTGCGCAAAACATATAAACAGATAGTAAAAGCTTTTACAGATATATAAAACGGAAAAAAGTAACTAAAGTAAATGTTGGTCCCTTAGAAGATGAGAAGGGGGATTTAATAATGGAAATGTGGAAATGGCTGAGACCTTAAACAATTATTTTGCTTCGGTCATCACAGTGGAAGACACAAAAACCATGCCAAAAATTGCTGGTCACAGGAATGTGGGAAAGGAGGACCTGGAGACAATCACTATCACTAGGGGGGTACTGCTGGACAGGCTAATGGGACTCAAGGTAGACAAGTCCCCTGGTCCTGATGAAATGCATCCCAGGGTATTAAAAAAGATGGTGGAAGTTAGAGCAGATGCATTCGTTATAATCTACCAAAATTCTCTGGACTCTGGGGAGGTACCAGCGGATTGGAAAGCAGCTAATGTAACGCCTCTGTTTAAAAAAGGGGGCAGACAAAAGGCAGGTAACTTTAGGCCGGTTAGTTTAACATCTGTAGTGGGGAAAATGCTTGAAGCTATCATTAAGGAAGAAATAGCGGGACATCGAGATAGGAATAGTGCAATCAAGCAGACGCAGCATGGATTCATGAAGGGGAAATCATGTTTAACTAATTTACTGGAATTCTTTGAGGATATAACGAGCATGGTGGATAGAGGTGTACCGATGGATGTGGTGTATTTAGATTTCCAAAAGGCATTCGATAAGGTGCCACACAAAAGGTTACTGCAGAAGATAAAGGTACGCAGAGTCGGAGGAAATGTATTAGCATGGATCGAGAATTGGCTGGCTAACAGAAAGCAGAGAGTCGGGATAAATGGGTCCTTTTCGGGTTGGAAATCGGTGGTTAGTGGTGTGCCACAGGGATCGATGCTGGGACCACAACTGTTTACAATATACATAGATGACCTGGAAGAGGGGACAGAGTGTAGTGTAACAAAATTTGCAGATGACACAAAGCGGGTTGTGTAGAGGACACAGAGAGGCTGCAAAGAGATTTAGATAGGTTAAGCGAATGGGCTAAGGTTTGGCAGATGGAATACAATGTCGGAAAGTGTGAGGTCATCCACCTTGGAAAAAAAAACAGTAAAAGGGAATATTATTTGAATGGGGAGAAATTACAACATGCTGCGGTGCAGAGGGACCTGGGGGCCCTTGTGCATGAATCCCAAAAAGTTAGTTTGCAGCTGCAGCAGGTAATCAGGAAGGCGAATGGAATGTTGGCCTTCATTGCGAAAGGGATGGAGTACAAAAGCAGGGAGGTCCTGCTGCAACTGTACAGGGTATTGGTGAGGCCGCACCTGGAGTACTGCGTGCAGTTTTGGTCATCTTACTTAAGGAAGGATATACTAGCTTTGGAGGGGGTACAGAGACGATTCACTAGGCTGATTCCGGAGATGAGGGTGTTACCTTATGATGATAGATTGAGTAGACTGGGTCTTTACTCGTTGGAGTTCAGAAGGATGAGGGGTGATCTGATAGAAACATTTAAAATAATGAAAGGGATTAACAAGATAGAGGCAGAGAGGTTGTTTCCACTGGTCGGGGAGACTAGAACTAGGGGGTACAGCTGCAAAATACGAGGGAGCCAATTTAAAACCGAGTTGAGAAGGAATTTCTTCTCCCAGAGGGTTGTGAATCTGTGGAATTCTCTGCCCAAGGAAGCAGTTGAGGCTAGCTTGATAGATAGATTTTTAACCAATAAGGGAATTAAGGGTTATGGGGAGCAGGCGGGTAAGTGGAGCTGAGTCCAAGGCCAGATCAGCCATGATCTTATTGAATGGCGGAGCAGGCTCAAGGGGCTAGATGGCCTACTCCTGTTCCTAATTCTTATGTTCTTATGTTCTTATGTTCAATCTGGCGTGTGCTTTACATGGGATCCCACTTGGGTGAGCAGGCCGGATTCACTGGTTAGTGCCTTTGGGAGGGAGGGAGGTAAGGCCAGGAGTGTACATATGGAGCATCGGAGTTACATCCTGAAGGACAGAGAGAACTACATGGTGTGATTCGGCACATTGGAAGTAATTCTCCGCCGTTACTCGTTTAGGGTAGTGCTTTTTTCTATGCACGGAAGGAAATTGCATTTATATAGCTCTTTTCATGTTGTCCAGATGTACCAAAGCACTTGACACACACGTGAAGCTTAGTCACTGTTACACTGTAGGGAAATGCAGCCAGGTCCCTGATCAGGATTGATAAATCTAGTTCTAGTGATGTTGGTTGTGGAATAAATATTGACCAGGACACCGAAGAGAATTCTCCTGCTCATCTTCAAATAATGCCATTGAATCTTTCCACCAGAGAGAAAGAAAGATTTGCATTTATATAGCACCTTTCTCAACCACCGGCCATCTCAAAGCACTTGACAGCCAATGACGTACCTTTGAAGTGTAGTCGAATAGAGAGGGCAGATAGGGCATCAGTTTAACGTCTCATCTGAAAGACAGCACCTCCGACAGTGCAGCACTCCCTCAGTACTGCACCTGAATGTCGGCCTGGACTTTCCAAGTCTCTGGAGTGGGGCTTGAACCCACGACCTCCTGACTCACAGGTGAGGGTGCTACCCACTGAGCCACAGCTGGTACTGGAAGCATTGGTGAATGACTGAAGGAGAGTTGGAGGGTGTAATGTAAACGGACTTTTCCATTGTGACCGCTGCCATGAGCTCTTGCAGGGGGCAATGCTCTGTGTGTTGGGAGATGACACTGTCACTGATGGGATTAATTCTCTCTGTGTACTGTTCAGTGCACCTAGTTGCACACCTGCATAAATTCCTGTCTGTGCTACTTCAACAATGCAGATACTGCTATCGAGGAGGAGTGTGATATTCTGGATGAAATAAGTATTAAGGAGTTTAGCAGCTTTGAAAGTAAATAAGTCCCCAAGCTCGGATGAAATGCATCCCAGGCTGTTGAGCGAAGTAAAGGAGGAAATAACAGAGGCCTTGACCATCATTTTCCAGTCCTCTTTGGATCTGGGCATGGTGCTGGAGGATTGGAGGGCTGCTAATGTGGTACCCTTGTTTAAGAAGGGAGAAAGGGCTAGGCCGAGCAATTACAGGCCTGTCAGCCTAACCTCAGTGGTGGGAAAATTATTGGAAAAAATCCTGAAAGACAGGATAAATCTACATTTGAAAAGGCAAGGATTAATTAGGGACAGTCAGCACGGATTTGTTAAGGGAAGATCGTGTTTGACTAACTTGATTGAACTTTTTGAGGAGGTAACCAAGAGGGTCGATGAGGGTAATGTGTCCGATGTAGTATATATGGACATTAGCAAGGCTTTTGATAAGGTCCCACATGGTAGACTGATCATGAATCCAAAATTGGCTTGGTGATAGGAAGCAAAGGGTAATGATTGATGGATGTTTTTGTGACTGGAAAGATGTTTTCATTGAGGTTCCGCAGGGCTCAGTACTGGGTCCCTTTCTTTTTGTGGTATATATCAACGATTTAGATTTGAACAAAGGGTGTATGATTAAGAAGTTTGCAGACGGCACTAAAATTGGCTGTGTGGTTGATAATGAAGAGGAAAGTCATGAGCTGCAGGAGGATATCAATCTACTGGTCAGGTAGGCAGAGCAGTGGCAAATGGAATTTAATTCAGAGAAGGGTGAGGTGATGCACTTTGGGAGGGCTAATAAGGAAAGGGTATACACATTAAGTTGTAGGCCACTTAATAGTGTAGATGAACAAAGGGACCTTGGAGTGCTTGTCCACAGATCCCTGAAAGTAGCAAGCCAGGTGGATAAAGTGGTTAAGAAGGCATACGGAATGCTTGCCTTTATTGGCCGAGGCATAGAATATAACAGCAGGGAGGTTATGCTTAAATTGTATAATACTTTGGTTACAGCTGGAATACTGTGTGCAGTTTTGGTCGCCGTATTATAGGAAGGACGTGATTGCACTAGAGTGGGTTCAGAGGAGATTTACTAGGATGCTGCCTGGAATGGAGAATCTTAGTTATGAGGACCGATTGGATAGGCTGGGTTTGTTCTCATTGGAACAGAGGAGTTTGAGAGGAGACCTCATTGAGGTGTACAAAATATTGAGGGGCCTGGATATAATGGATAGTAAGGGTCTATTTCCATTGGTGGAAGGGTCTATTACGAGGGGGCATAGTTTTAAGGTGGTTGCTGGAAGGTGTAGAAGGGATTTGAGGGGGGCTTCTTTACGCAGAGGGTTGTGGGGATCTGGAACTCGCTGCCTGGAAGAGTGGTGGATGCAGAAACCCTCACCACTTTTAAGAGATGGTTGGATGGGCACTTGAAGTGCAGTAAGGCGTATGGAATATTGGCCTTCATTGCGAGAGGGATGGAGTACAAAAGCAGGGAGGTCCTTCTGCAACTGTATAAGGTATTGGTGAGGCCGCACCTGGAGTACTGCGTGCAGTTTTAGTCACCTTACTTAAGGAAGGATATACTAGCTTTGGAGGTGGTACAGAGACGACTCATTAGGCTGATTCCAGAGATGAGGGGGTTACCTTATGATGATAGATTGAGTAGACTGGGTCTTTACTCGTTGGAGTTCAGAAGGATGAGGGGTGATCTTATAGAAACATTTAAAATAGTGAAAGGGATAGACAAGATAGAGACAGAGAGGTTGTTTCCACTGGTCGGGGAGACTAGAACTAGGGGGCACAGCCTCAAAATACGGGGGAGCCAATTTAAAACCGAGTTGAGAAGGAATTTCTTCTCCCAGAGGATTGTGAATCTGTGGAATTCTCTGACCAAGGAAGCAGTTGAGGCTAGCTCATTGAATGTATTCAAATCACAGATAGATAGATTTTTAACCAATAAGGGAATTAAGGGTTATGGGGAGCAGGCGGGTAAGTGGAGCTGAGTCCACGGCCAAATCAGCCATGATCTTATTGAATGGCGGAGCAGGCTCGAGGGGCTAGATGGCCTACTCCTGTTCCTAATTCTTATGTTCTTATGTTCTTATGTTACAGACCTAGAGCTGGTAATTGGGATTAGACTGGATGACCTTTTGTTGGCTGGTGCAGATACGATAGTAAGTACTGCAGGGAATCGAAAACGGCCAGGGTGATGATCTGGACTAGTTTTGATCGCCTGGGTGGGTCGGAGAGGAATTTTCCCAGATTTTTTCTCCCTAAATTGGCCTGGGTTTTTACCTGGTTTTTGCCTCCCCAGGAGATCACATGGCTCCAGTTGGGGTGGAGTGTAGAATATTTCAGCATAAGGGGTGTCGCAGTTGTGTGAGGCGGACTGGTTGGGCTGGGTGCTCTTTGCCTTTCCGTCATTGTTCATAGGTTTATATGTAACCTTTAGGGTTGCTGAACAATGGCCATGCGGCTCTTTGTTGGCTGGTGTGCACACGGTGGGCTGAAATGGCCTACTTCTGCGCTGTAAATTTTGTTTCTATGTCTATGTTTCTAACCCTGATCTCTCATCAGCCACCCAGCCGCCACCAGTAAACAGTGGTAGTGTGGTCAATTGGCATTCAATAACAGGTGTGGATGATGCGCATTTACCTGTCTGATGAGGTAGTTGGGATCATACACGCGTGGGACACAGAGAGGATGGATGGATGGCCGACTGATTCCTTCAGGTTCCCATCAAGGTTAGATTATTATTGTCCCCTTGCTGGTCAGAAAGGTAACAGCATTCTCTAACAGGGCAGCGATGGTAACGCAGGTCCAGTTGATTGGACCTTGCATCTGGGGAGATGCTGCCATTCAGTAAAAGTTCACCATCCTCTCACACTGACTGAAAGGTGATGAACAGAACAGCTTACAGCACCGGTGCATCTGTCACTTGCTTTGGCGAGCATTACCACTCGTTGTGTCCTCCTCACAACTTGCTTTCCCACCTATCTTTGTATCGTCAGCAAACTTGGCTACATTACACTCGGTCCCTTCATCCAAGTCATAGATTGTAAATAGTTGAGGCCCCAGCACTGATCCTGTGGCACCCCTTTAGTTACAGTTCGACAACCTGAAAATGACCCATTTATCCTGACTTTTTATTTTCTGTTAATTAGCCAATCCTCTATCCATGCTAATATATTACCCCCAACGCCGTGAGCTCTTATCTTGTGCAGTAACCTTTTATGTGCACCTTATCAAATACCTTTTGGAAATCCAAATAGATTACATCTACTGGTTCCCCTTTATCCACCCTGCTCATTACATCTTCAAAAAACTCTACTAAATTTGTCAAAGACGATTTCCCTTTCATAAAACCATATTGGCTCTGCTTGATTGTATTATGATTTTCTAAATGTCCTGCTACTACTCTCTTAATAATGGATTCCAGCATGTTCCCAATGCCAGATGTTAGGCTAACTCGCCTGTAGTTTCCTGCTTTCTGTCTCCCTTGGGACGTTACATTTGTGGTTTTCCAATCCGCTGGGATCTTTACAGAATCTAGGGAATTAAGGAAGATTATAACCAATACATCCACTCTCTCTGCAGCCACTTCTTTTCAGACCCTAGGATGCAAGCCATCAGGTTCAGGGGACTTGTCAGCCTTTAGTCCCATTAGTTTGCCTTGTACTTTTTCTCTAGTGATAGTGATTGTTTTAAGCTCCCCCTTCCTATAGCCCCTTGATTATCTATTATAATTGGGATGCTTATAGTGTCTTCTACCATAAAGACAGAGGCAAAATATTTGTTCAAAGTCTCTGACATTTCCCTGTTTACCATTATTAATTTCCCAGTCTCATCCTCCAAGGGACCAACGTTTACTTTAGCTACTTGCTTCATTTTTATATACCTGTAGAAGCTCTTACTGTCTGATTTTATATTTCTTGCTAGTTTACTCTCATAATCTATTTTCTCCCTCTTCATTATTTTTTTTAATCATCCTTTGCTGGTTTCTAAAATATTCCCAATCTTCTGGCCTCCCACTACTCTTTGCAACATTGTATGCCTTTTCTTTCAATTTGATACCAACCTTAACTTCCTTAGTTAGTCACGGATGTTCATCCTTCTCATAGAGTCTTTCTTTCTCACTGAAATATATCTTTGTTGAAAGTTATTGAATATCTCCTTAAATGTCTGCCACTGCTTAGCTACCATCTTACCTTTTAATCTATTTTGCAGCCCACTTTAGTCAACTCTGTCTTCATATCTTTGTAATTGCCTTTATTTAAGTTGAAGATACTAGTTTCAGACCCAAGTTTCTCACTCTCAAACTGAATGTGAAATTCTATCATGTTATGGTCACTCTTCTGTAAGGGGTTCTCAGGCAGTGTTGTTGTGCCTTGGGTGTCTCTCTCTGGGCTTCTGCCCTCACAGCTTATGCCTGGCCTGTGAGGTACCCTGAGTGCTGCAAGAGCACCCCTGGAGAGACTGTGTCCACAGCTTATGAAGGGGGTTTTGAGACTCGTGCGTCCCCACAGCTTATGCCTAGCCTGTGAGGCACCTGTGAATGTCAAACACTCCTAACCCCTTCTTCCCTAGCCTGTGACACACAGTTGAGCGTTTTCGAGGCGCTCCTAGCTTCCCTTACACTGTTCTGACATAAGACTCACGATCAGGAGATGTAATACAATAGAACTGAGACAAGGTGATTCCAAGAGGAACTTAGGCTTCCAATTTATTTGACAAGGTGTATCTCAACAAACAGCAATACACCAACAAAACAATCCGCATAAATCCCACTAAACGGACACAACGAAAATCTTTACAAAAGTTTAGCAGTACAATGCCCAACCTCCCACTTTTCCTGGCCTAACTGAGTTGGGAGCTCCGGGGACCAGAGGTTATACTCACTACTGTGCCTTCTACAGTCTGGTGGTTTGTTTCTTCTATCTTCGGTGTCTTCGGACACTGGTTTTCCTTCAGTGTCGAGAGGCTTGCTGTTTGTTGCATCACGAGAGCAGAGAACCACACACAATGCGTCAGAAACCCCTTTTTATAGCCAGATTATCCAGTCCGCCTCTCATGCTGAAATCGATTCTTCCCATTGGTGGGCTTTGTGATTTTGAAAAATGCAGCAGTTTTAGATTATTGCGGCTTTTTTCCACTGATGTTAACCTACTCAAGGTTTGAGTGGGTGTTGATTGTGTTGGCCTCCTGTAGCCATTGTGTAGGCCCTTGGGTTGTTTTGGGTTCCCTGGTTTCTGAAGGTCTGCATAATTTTCTTCCAATTCAGTTTTTCTAACCTACTCAAGGTTTGAGTAGGTGTTAATTGGGTTGGCCTCCTGTAGCCATTGTGTAGGCCCTTGGTTTGTTTTGGGTTCCCTAGTTTTCTGAAGGTCTGCATAATTTCCTTCCATAGTGTAAACATGGGGAAGACAATAGCCCGATAATGGCTATGAGTCAGTCCTCACAGTTTTTGAGCAAGTGCTCTCCCATTGGCTTGAAAGCCCCATGCTTCGGGCTGACTCTGTCCCACCATTGGCCCTCTGGTGTTCTCCCCCGTTCAATCACTGCTCTGCCAAGGTCAAACCGTCTCGGTTTCAATTCACAGCACAGATCGATCCCTCAGCCCTTTTCCTTCTAGGTAATATGAGGGGGTTTTCGTCCTCCCCTACATAATTCCCCATCTGACACAGTCAGACACCACTCGAGTGTGTCAAAGTTCAGGGTGGTGAGAAAACCCAAGGTCTCCCAAATTGCCCAGCTTTCCCCAGTTTAACTCTAAACTGATCCCATCGATATATATCGTAATTCCTTTTAACGCGGTACAAAACACAGAATCCAACAGGTTACAATATTCGACAGCAATATACATATATGTACTTAAGGTTACAGCCGTAATTGTACATTGAGTCTTATTTCAGTCTTAACCGTAAAACAAAGAAACTGCCCTGCAAACTCCCAGGGGCCATGTATGAAAACGCAATCATCCCTGGGAATAACAAAAACTGCCGAAGTGTCGCGGTCAAGCTTTGTTTACATGCCTTGAGTGTTTAGCAAAGGCTCTCCTGTCTGTGTCGTAGCCTGAGGAACTGCTTTCTTTTTCTTTTTCTCCTGAGCTTACAGCTTGTAACTAGCAGATAAGCCACAATCAGGAGTTGGCCGATTACTAAGGCATGCGATCCCATCCGGATTGATAGAGAATTCAAACAGGCTGCATTTAGACAGGCTGTGAAAATTCACAGACAACAAGTCAGAGATGCTACATGCATTTCAGCATGTTGCATTAAGTCATCAATCAACTTGACATTTTCGGACCTTGGGTAGCGAGCCAATTAAAACGTTAAAAGAATATTGATTGAGCCAATAAGGTCAAAGAAGGCAAGTTCTTTTCTGTAAATTGATCCAGGTATATAAATACAGCCATTTTGACCATATGGTTTCAGTAAGACAAAGAAACTGGCAATCAGCCAGCAGCTTGTTACTCTCTGCCAAGATTAAAAAGTTAAAACTACCATCGGAGTTCGTATTTCATTGGAAATTAAGAGATCTAACATGGATCCACGCAGGTATGTCTGCCCGTATCCCCAAATCCCACCATGCTAGGGGTTTAATCTGGGCAATCTCCCCTGCTAGAATTTCAGTTTTCTGCTTCATGGTGTAAAAATGTTTTTGAGACAAATCCACTGCCTGGAGGAGGGCTGTAAGTTTTTCAGGTAGTGGGATAGCCAAAATGGGAGACATATTGTTGTAGGTGGCTGAGGTTGTTTTGTACCGTGAGGTGAATCGTGGAAGGTTCCGTCTGGTGTGTGCCAGTTGAACCTCTGCCCTGGGTTTAAAGCAAATGCTGCTGTACGGTATTGGACACCACCTTCCCGGTCCGTGTTCATACCGTTGGGCACTTGTGGTGACACAATATGTCCCACCGCCTACATATGCTACCTGTGGAGGCATGGTTAGGGGCCATTACCTCCATTGTGCAATTGATAGGCTCTGCCCCAGCAGTGCTGAACCCGCATTGTGGCCTTGCAAAAGTGTTCAAGTGCTGGGGGCACAGGATTACCCGTGCTCCCCTGCTCCGACAACCCGAGAGGTCTGTACCTGTCACAGTGTGCTCCCACATTGTGACATAAGGTGGGACCTCTTGGAATCGAACATGCACCCCTCCACGAATGACTCCCACATTCTCCACTCGGTACAGGGGTGCTGGTCGTGGGGACGCCCCCATCACGGGCATCCTGACCACCACACCCATGATAGTATGGTTTGACTTTCCACAGTCCACCGGTACCGGGTAGGCTTCCGACGCTACATGAAGTTGGCAAGGACTCAAAACATTATCATAAGGGTGCAGTGCTGCTAAGTGCTGGTTGCTGATCCAGGAGGGGATCTGTCCCTGTCTCAGATTCTCGAGGTTACTCCGTCCCTCTCCCAGCAACCAGGCCCCATAGAGCACGCACACCTCATTTTGGGCGGCTTGATCGGAGGCGTTTCTATCCTCCCGAATCAAGGCGTTTACAGCCCTGGCCTGCGCCTCCAATTGAGAGATAATCTCCTTTAAGTGAACTGTCATTGCCACCTCTTCGTGGAGCGCGGATCCCACTACGGTATTCTCGTCCCCCAGGATTTTGCGCAGCTGATTCTTTAACCCATTTATCTGGAGGGCCAGCTGCATGTTATCCAAATTGTTTATGGCGAACGCCCCGGTGTTAAACCTCGTGAAAATGTCATTTAAAGTGCCATGCCTCTGCCTGCCCGGTTCGGCCCTATCCCACTGTTTATACAAGTCTGTCACTTTGACATCCCCGAAGTTCAGTTCATAGAACTTCTGGAACATCTCCCGCAGCAGAGCCTGGTATAATAGCTCGGTTTCCCGGGGACACCACGTAGGTAGGCGGACTTCTGTCAGATTTAGCACCACTGATGCCACCGCGTAGTGTACCCGCTGATAAAGTAGTTTCTCGGCAGGGACCAACACTAAACCATTCCCCGGCCCCCTGGTTGTTGTCGGGCACCCGTGTGGGACGGTGGGCTTGGCCGTGGGTGAGGGTTTTCTTTCCCGAACTACAAGTTCGGTGGCGTTTACTGGTACCCGGGGATTGGGGGTCACACACGCCTCCCCGCTGTGATCCCATACCACCCTATCCCGACATCCTGCCATCACCTATAGAAAGCAATGGAGACCCCCTCTGAACATACGTGAGTAGATCCCCACATACACAAATAAATTCCTTGGTCGTATGCCCACCATTTCTCCCAGCACACCGTGACCCCACCAGATGACCCCATGATGGTTCGGTAGGTATCATTATCCAGACGTTCCCAGTCCGAGTGTCAGTCTCCCACGTCCCTCTTGAGCTTTCTGAGCCACTACCACCATCCCAGAGGTATGTCCCCTTGGCAAGTTAGGCATACCTTCCTGCCTTCTGTCACTCTCACTCTGGAAGTGGCCACAGTGATCTCCGGGCAGGGGATGGAGGCCTCTCCATAGGTAAAGTCCTGATGGTTGGAGTACTTGGTGGAGTTCGATCCCAACCACCCAGGCCATCTCACCTCGTGGGAGTAGGTGACCCGGCCATCCGTCGCCGGAGTCCCTTCTCCTGTGGTCACTGTCGGCGCTCTGCCCCCAGAGCATCCGAAAACCAGGGAGTCCTCGGTGTCCCCTCGGTGCCCGGTGCAGATCCTTAGCGATACCAGCATCACTAACGCCCAGTAGGGAGGTATTGACATCTGAAAGGCAAGAAGAACATGGCCTTGCCTTGAGAGACCTCTCCAGGCTCGGCCCGCGTAACATGTTCCGAACACAAAAATGCTGTACCCAACCGTCACTGCCTTACCTAAACACATATGCACACAACACAAAGTAACAAAACAGGAAGGGAAAATATACACACCGCCACCCGTCCCCGGGTGGCCAGGCTATATCCTGTCACTGTACAGGCATCGTCGACCACTCGGCTGACCGTACCCTGGGGACCAGGATGCCCTCTGCTGAGGGGCTCGTATGGTCCCCCTTAATGAGTCTTGTGCTTCCCTCCAAGGCCCTCCCGAGCCCCGGATAATCAGTGGGAGACCCTTGCTAGCGCAACAGAACACCCTCTCTGTTGTCTTCCACCTTCTCGGTCTGGGGCGGTGAGCTAAGTAAACAGGGGACCACGGCGCCCTGGGTTGTGGCACTCTGTCACTCCTCCTTACTGTCGGTGCAGAGTTCCACGTTATGGGCTGCAATGCTATCTCCTCCACCTCTTGGGCTAGCCCCAGCTGATCCACCATGGGAGGTTCAGCCTCCCCTCGGACCTTGCTAATGGTAGAGCCTTTCTCCCTACTTCTGTTAGTGGGCTGGGAACCTCTACCCAGTGGTGGGATAGCCTTACAGGAGCAGTGAACCATCCCCGGCTGTAGAGCTTCGGGGCCCGCTGCCTCCTCCGGAGCCTCCAAATCCACCGGGGCCTGTTCTTCCCCCAGTGCCTGATTCCCTTCCCTTGCTCGTCCCCTCTGTTTTTTTACCTCTTTTGGGGTCAAACAATTTACACTGATTAATGTGATACCACTTCACCCGGCGAGGCAGTCGAACCGCATAGACCATAGGGCTGGCCTTGTCGACTATGCTGCATGGTCCCATAATACAGTGGTTCAAATACCCCGACCCGGGCGAAGCTTCTCACCATCACCTGGTCGCCCACCTCCCAATCATGGTGACTGCGGGGTTCCAGCAGCAGCCGCTTGGCACGGTGCTGTTTACCCATGTTGTTGGCCGCCTGCCAGTGAATCTGTTGAAGCTGTTCAAACAGATTCCTGATGAAGCGGTCCCGGTTCACCTCTCGGAGCTGCCCTTCGGTGAGAACCGGCGCCAACACATGCACTGGGGTTCTCATGATCCGGTCCGTCATCAGCTCATGGCGTGAGTACCCTGTGCTCTTTGACTGACTGGCCCGGATTCCCATGAGGACCAACGGTAAGACCTCCACCCACTTGTTCGGTGAGTCTCCCGTCTCCTTGCGCAGCCTTTCCTTTAGGGTCCGGTTCAGGCGTTCTACGGGGCCTGAGGACTGAGGGTTGTAGGCGTCATGCCATTTGGCTCTTATCCCCAGCACCTTTAGGGTGGCCTGCATCACCTGGCCGGTGAAGTGGCTTCCCCGGTCGGTCTCCACGATTTGAGGTTGACCCCACCGAGAGAACACCTCCCTCACCAGGATTTTTGCAGTCCCCACCGCGGTAGCTGTTTGGCAAGAAAAGGCTTCCACCCACTTGGAAAACACATCCACCAGGACGAGGCAGTATTTATAACCTCCGTGGGCGGCCGGTAGGGGTCCGATGTCGTCGATCTGGATTGACTGCCACGGTCCCTCTACCCACCTGACGTGTCCCATAGACACCTTCCTTTTCTGAGGGTCTGGATTGTTTGCAGCTCAAACCAGACAGCCCGCACAGAAGTTGCAGATATCTTCCTGGAGGTCTGGCCACCACCCTGCCTTTTCTACCCATTGCCAGGTAGACTCCGGCCCGGGGTGTCCCGCACCTGGACCCTCATGGGCCAGCTGAAGGAATTCCCTCCGGTGTTGTGGCGGCACTACCCATTTGTCCCCTTTAAACAACATGCCTTCCCGCACAGCAATATCTGCAGCACTGTATGGGCCCTCCGCCTTTTCCACCTATTTGATAGCAGCCAAGGCAGCCTTCAGGACCGGATCCTGCATCTGGACTACTTTAAGGTCCGGGGCCGCAGCTGCCCCTACGCTCCCTTGTGTCCCTGGCTTGCTTCTTGCTGCTGCTATCCTGCCTGCCTCGTATGGGTCCCATGGGCGACCTGTACGAGCACCTTTCCTTGCCAGCAGGTCTGCCTGCTGGTTACCTTCCCCCCCGTGGCTCAGTTTTGGAGTGGGCCTTTCCCTTATGGATATATACATCCCCGGTTTCTCTCACTGCAGCCACGATCTTTTCTAGCAGGGGTTTGGTCACAAGGGGCTTCCCATCCGCAGAGGTGTACCCCCGTCGTGGCCAAATCGCCAGATACTCTGTACACGAATTGCAGGTGAACATGCTGTCCGAGCAAATCGTGTATGGGGTAGGGAATTCCTCGGGGTGTGTGTCCACATACATCACCGCCGAGAGTTCCGCCTGCTGGGCGCTCAGGGTGCATGGGAGTTTAAGAGCCAAGGCAATCCCTGCCTTGGGATCCCAAACTCCGCAGCCCGTGAGTCTTGTACCGTAGACACTGAACTGGAGCCATCAACGTAGATCTCGCGGCCTGTGGGGTGTATCCCTGCCCGAAATCCAAAGTTGATGTCCCATACCCCCTCTACAGAGCATCTATGCGGCTGCCCTGGATAGATTAAATTTGCTGCGAGCCTGGACTCGTAGAGGCCCTTGACCTTAAAAGTCATTTGGGAGAGGAGGAGGGTCCAGCGAGTGATTCTAGCACTGCTCACTGTCCCATCCTTAATCCTCCCATCCAACAGCATCTGTGTCGGGGTATGATGGGTGAGGAGTGTAATGGGGGGTATTCCGGTAAAGATCTGAGCTCTCTTTACTGCCCAGTGGGTGGCAAGCAAGTGCCTCTCACAATTGGAGTATCCCTTTTCTACCTCCGTGAGGACCCTGGAGGAGTACACCACTGGTCTCAGCTGACCGTTTCGCCCCTGGAGCAACACTGCACTTAAGCTGTCACCACTGGCTGCCACCTCCAGGAAGAATTCCTCCCCCCCATCAATTGCCCCTCGGGCTGGTGCTACCTGCAGGTCTCTCTTAAGATGGACAAATGCTGCCTCACAGCCCTCGTCCCATTCCCACTCGACCCCCTTATGTCGGAGTCTGAGCAGAGGGGCGGCAGTGGCTGCATAGTCCTCGATGAAGTCCCTACAGTAGCCGGTGATTCCCAGGAAAGACCTTACCCCCGACAAATCCCTAGGGACAGGGAGTTCCTGCACTGCCTTTCTTCTAGCCTCATCAATGGCCCTTTCTCCTGCCCTTATCGTCAGGCCCAGGAATTTTATTTCTCCTAGACCTATCTGGGCTTTCTTGGGGTTAACTTTAAAACCCCCTTCCTTCAGTAAGACCAGCAGTTCGGCCAGCAGTGGACCGTGTTCCTCACTGCTGTCTGTGAACAACAACAGGTCATCCACATACTGGACCAGCTGGTGTGGCTGGCTGAAGTCTTTTAAGCAGTTCGCCATGCATTGGTGAAAGATGCTGGGACTATTATGAAAGCCCTGTGGGAGGCAGCTCCATGTATACTGCTGTTCCCGGAAGGTGAAGGAAAATTTGTACTGGTCTTCCCTCCGTACAGGGATAGACCAGAACCCGTTGGATATGTCCAACACTGTGAACGTGGTTGTGGATGCAGGGATTTCCCCTATCAGATCTGCAACCGCCGCTACAGTGGGAGCACAAGCTGGGATATTTTTATTGAGCACCCTATAATCCACCGTAGCCCTCCAAGAATTCTCCGGTTTCCTAACCGGCCAAAGCGGGGAGTTGACATGGGTGGCTATGGGTCTCAAAACACCCTGCTCGACAAGCGAGCTTAAAGCTGTCTCCAAGTCTGCTTCTGCCTCTCAGGGAAAGCCATACTGCTTTTGCGGGCGGGACATAGGATCCCCATCGATTCTAACCTCCACTCCTGTGACTCTCCCACAATTGTGTTTATGGGTGGCAAATGCTGCAAGATTTGCTTACACATAGGCCCGGTACTCGACCGGGGTGTTACCGACCAGAACCTCCAGGTCGTAACCCACTTTTGGCTTCATTGTACACAGAGTCCCTTTTCCCTGTTTCTTATCAATAACCATGACTTCTCCCTCTGCTCCCGTGTCCACTGTGCCCCATAGATAGTGATTCCTCAAGTCTACTAGGATCTGGCGAGCGATGATGAAATCAGCCCCCAAGATCCCTTTTCCCACCTGCTTCCAGTTCATCAGGACGCACTTCCATTGTGTTTGGAGTGCTCCTAAACGAACTGCGAGCGGGACTGAGAAAAACCCAGCCTTCTCATTACCTGTGAACCCAACTAGTTAATACGGCACCCCGTTTGATAGAGGTGAGGTTGCGGGGTCCTCAGAATGGACTATCGTGCTGGAAGCACCAGTGTCCAAAAGGTAAGTACCCAATACACCCTCAACCTCCATCTTGACCCAGGGTCGTCCCCAGGGGTCGTATTCTAGTGGGCACAGGTTTGCAGGCTGGGTCTGGGCTAGTCACGGCCTCTGTACTGGCAGGGTTGCTGGTGCTTCCCTGCCTGTTGCCGTGGCTACCTTCCCAGTCCCCTCCAGCGCTGTCCTCACTGCAGCTACTATCTGGTCAAGGGATGGTGAGGAGCTCACTTCACTTCCCCCACTCTGGGCGGCTCCTAAAGAACTTCTCCCCCCATATCTCTTTACTGGGCTCCTGCAATCCCTTTTAAAATGCCCAGCTTTCCTGCACCCGTAGCACACTCCCACCTTATCAGACGAGCGGCCACCCTCCTGGTGCCATTCCCTTTTGGGAATCGAGTTGGGTTTTACTTCATTTACCCGTCCTTTGGAGGTTTTCTCCTCCTCCCCTCCTCCATTCCGTTGGACCAGTGCCAGTTGCCAGACCACTGCTTCCTCGGTGAGGTTGGGGTCCCGGGAATCGAACCACAGTTCTGCCCTGGCCTTGAGCCGGGGCAAGCAGTTTGCCACCAACATCCTCAGCCAGCGGCCGGTCTGTACCGCGGAAAGATTCGCCCGGTCGAGGAGCTCCCCACAGGCTGCGTGCTATACCACCCACAGCCTGTCCGCAAACTCCTGCGGGGTTTCCTCTGCGAGCTGCCTTGTCCTTTCGACCCATTCGAAAGGACTGCCTTCATCGAAGCCCATAGCCTCAAGGATGGCTCTCTGGACCTCAGTAAATGTGCGCTGTCCCCTCCGGCATTCTGCCGGTAGGGCCTGGTACAATTTGCTGTCCAGAGAGAAGAGCAGCAGCTTGGTTGTCTCTTCCTCGTCGCACCCATTAATTTCCCCTGCCTGCATCACCTCCATGAAGTGGATAGACGGGTCCCCGCTGCGAGTGAGTTTGGCCAAAAGAGCCACCATGGCCCTGAGTGATTGAACTCCATGGAGAATAATAAAGTCGCTCTCCAGCGCTCCCTGACCTTGGTCACCTCCCTGTGTAGGACCGTACTTGCGCTGCCTGACCGGGCACATCCGCCCTGGTTCAGGATCTTTCTATGCTGGTCCCTCTACCTCCGACTGCCCCCCGCCGGTGCAGCAGACAGTGCCTGGTCGCCTGACCCAGCCCTTAACTGACCCTCGGCAGGAGCCTCACATCCCTGCTGCCAAACGGGACACATTGGTCCTGCCCCCAGCCCTGGGTATGCTACTACCTGCGCGCCCCGCTCCTCCTGGTACCCCACCGGACAAATCACCGGTGCCTCAGGAGATGGTCGGGCGTCTCTTGCCTTTGGATTCTCCTCTACCCCCCAATACTCTCCTTTGTCCCCTGTGGACCCTCCAGATCCTATCAGGACGACCATCCCCTTTGCCTGGGGTAGAGCGTGGGTGAGAGTTTTAATCCTCTCCTGGCAGGGACCGTAATCTGCAAACTCACTGCTACTGGCCACTTTATAGGCTGCCTGTACATCTTTTAATTTATTCTCTCGTTCCCAAATTTTCTGGGTGTGCCGAGAATTCTGTTCCCGGAGGGACCCCTCACTACCCTTGGCCTCAGTGACCTGACACTGAAGATAGTCCCGGCTATTTCGGAAGGTCTCCAACTGCCTCTTCCCTTGCTGCTCCACAGCTAATTCGGCCAGCAGGTTGTCCCCAATCGCATCAGAGAGCTCCTCTGATTTCTGAAGACTCTGTTCCAAGTCCTTCACCCGCTGGTCGAGCTTTCGGACTTGGCGGGTGAAGCAGATAAGCCAGATGGCCTTTTCCACCCTGCGGTTGTGGTCCTTCCCTGCTGTCCACTGGGCAGCAGCATCCACTGGGCGCTCTGCCCATGTGAGTGCTTGCACCCAAGGTTTGGTGAGGTTCACCTTGCCAAAAATGTATGAGGAAATTCTCTCCTCCATTTTAGTTTCCTCTCTTATCATCTCATCTGTTATTTTAACATCTCCTGTTTGCTTATGTCCTGCCGCGGTCACCATGTTCGATAAGGGGTTCTCAGGCAGTGTTGTTGTTGGGTGTCTCTCTCTGGGCTTCTGCCCTCACAGCTTATGCCTGGCCTGTGAGGTACCCTGAGTGCTGCAAGAGCACCCCTGGAGAGACTTTGTCCACAGCTTATGAAGGGGGTTTTGAGACTCGTGCGTCCCCACAGCTTATGCCTAGCCTGTGAGGCACCTGTGAGTGTCAAACACTCCTAACTCCTTCTTCCCTAGCCTCTGACACACAGTTGAGCGTTTTCGAGGCGCTCCTAGCTTCCCTTACACTGTTCTGACGTAAGACTCACGATCATGGAGATGTAATACAATAGAACTGAGACAAGGTGATTCCAAGAGGAACATAGGCTTCGAATTTATTTGACAAGGTGTATCTCAACAAACAGCAATACACCAACAAAACAATCCCCCTAAATCCCACTAAACGGACACAACGAAAATCTTTACAAAAGTTTAGCAGTACAATGCCCAATCTCCCACCTTTCCTGGCCTAACTGAGTTAGGAGTTCCGGGGACTAGAGGTTATACTCACTACTGCGCCTTCTGCAGTCTGGTGGTTTATTTCTTCTATCTTCGGTGTCTTCGGACACTGGTTTTCCTTCAGTGTCAAGAGGCTTGCTGGTTGTTGGATCACGAGGGCAGGGAACCACCCACACTACGTCAGAAACCCCTTTTTTTAGCCAGATTATCCAGTCCGCCGCTCCTGCTGAAATCGATTCTTCCCATTGGTGGGCTTTGTGATTTTGAAAAATGCAGCAGTTTTAGACTATTGCGGGTTTTTTCCACTGAGGTTAATCTACTCAAGGTTTGAGTGGGTGTTAATTGGGTTGGCCTACTGTAGCCATTGTGTAGGCCCTTGGGTTGTTTTGGGTTCCCTAGTTTTCTGAAGGTCTGCACAATTTCCTTCCATAGTGTAAACATGGGGAAGACAATAGTCCGATAATGGCTATGAGTCAGTCCGACAGTTTTCGAGCAAGTGCTCTCCCATTGACTTGAAAGCCCCATGCTTCGGGCTGATTCTGTCCCACCATTGGCCCTCCGGTGTCCTCCCCCGTCCAATCACTGCTCTGCCAACGTCAAACCGTCTCGGTTTCAATTCACAGCACAGACCGATCCCACAGCCCTTTTCCTTCTGGGTAAAATGAGGGGGTTTTCGTCCTCCCCTACACTTCCCAAGAGGATCCTTTACTACAAGATCATTAATTAATCTCTCATTACACATTTCCAGATCTAAAATACTCTACTCCTTGGTTGGTTCCACAACGTATTGTTCTCAGAAACCATCCTGCATTCACTCTATGAACTCATCCTCAAGGCTACCTTTGCCAATTTGATTTGTCCGATCTATATGAAGATTAAAATCACACATGATTATTGCAGTACCTTTCCTACAAGCCTCCATTATTTCTTGATTTATTCTCTGTCCTACAGTGTAGCTACTGTTAGGGGGCCTATAGACTACTCCCACCAGTGACTTCTTTCCCTTACTATTTCTTATCTCCATCCAAACTGATTCTACATCTTGAGTTTCTGGGCCCAGATCATTTCTCACTGCTGCCCTCATCTCATCCTTTATTAACAGAGCTACCCCACCTCCTTTTCTTTTCTGCCTATCCTTCCAAAATGGCAAATACCCCTGAATATTCAGTTCCCAGTATTGGTCACCTTGCAACCAGCATTACCAGAGACTGGAGACTGGGAGCGATACCAGAGACTGGGAACCGGGAACATTACCAGAGATTGGGAACATTGCGGGAGAGACTGGGAACATTGGGGAGAGACTGGGAACATTCTGAGAGATCTGGGAACATTGTGGAGAGACTGAGAACATTGCGGGAGAGACTGGGAACATTGGGGAGAGACTGGGAACATTGTAGGAGAGACTGGGAACATTGCGGGAGAGACTGGGAACATTCTGAGAGATCTGGGAACATTGCGGGAGAGACTGGGAACATTGGGGAGAGACTGGGAACATTTTGAGAGATCTGGGAACATTGCGGGAGAGACTGAGAACATTGCGGGAGAGACTGGGAACATTGGGGAGAGACTGGGAACATTGTAGGAGAGACTGAGAACATTCTGAGAGATCTGGGAACATTGCGGGAGATTCTGGGAACATTGTGGGAGAGATTGGGGACATTGGGGAAAGACTGGGAACATTCCGAGAGAGACTGGGAACATTGCGGAGAGACTGGGAACATTGTGGGAGAGACTGGGAACATTCTGAGAGAGACTGGGAACATTGGGGAGAGACTGGGAATGTTTTGGGAGAGACTGGGAACATTCCAGGAGAGACTGGGAACATTCCGTAAGAGACTGGGAACATTGGGGAGAGATTGGGAACATTGTGGGAGAGACTGGGAACATTGGTGAGAGACTGGGAACATTGTGGGAGAGACCGGGAACAATGCGGGAGAGACCGGGGACATTGGGGAGAGACTGGGAACATTCCGTGAGAGACCGGGGACATTGGGAAGAGACTGGGAACATTGTGGAGAGACTGGGAACATTGTGGGAGAGACTGGGAACATTGGGGAGAGACTGGGAACATTGTGACCAAGACAGGGGACTGGACTAGAGAAGCGCCTGTCAAAAGTTGCCACCAAAGCCAAGATTTCAGCCTACTGAGCTTCCATGGCAGCTGTGGGAACTGTCAGGAGAGGCTCCATACCATGTGCGCACCCCTGTGGTGTTGATGATCACTTGGTCCATGTTGGACACAATAGTCCCATTCTCCATGTGGATGTAACTAATAGAGTGGACAAGGGAGAACCAGTGGATGTGGTGTATTTGGACTTTCAAAAGGCTTTTGACAAGGTCCCACACAAGCGATTGGTATGTAAAATTAAAGCACATGGTATTGGGGGTAATGTACTGATGTGGATAGAGAACTAGTTGGCAGACAGGAAGCAGAGAGTCAGAATAAACAGGTCCTTTTCAGAATGGCAGGCAGTGACTAGTGGGGTGAAGCAGGGCTTAGTGCTGGGACCCCAGCTATTTACAATATACATCAATGATTTAGATGAAGGAATTGAGAGTAATATCTCCAAGTTTGCAGATGACACTAAGCTGGGTGGTGGTGTGAGCTGTGAGGAGGATGCTAAGAGGCTGCAGGGTGATTGGACAGGTTAGGTGAGTGGGCAAATGCATGGCAGATGCAGTATAATGTGGATAAATGTAAGGTTATCCGTTTTGGTGGCAAAAACATGAAGACAGAATATTATCTGAATGGCGACAGATAAGGAAAAGAGGAGGTGCAATGAGACCTGGGTGTCATGGTACATCAGTCATTGAAAGTTGGCATGCAGGTACAGCAGGCGGTGAAGAAGGCAAATGGTATGTTGGCCTTCATAGCTAGGAGATTTGCGTATAGGAGCAGGGAGGTCTTACTGCAGTTGTACAGGGCCTTGGTGAGGCCTCACCTAGAATATTGTGTTCAGTTTTGGTCTCCTAATCTGAGGAAGGACATTCTTGCTATTGAGGGAGTGCAGCGAAGGTTCACCAGACTGATTCCCGGGATGGCAGGACTGACATATGAGGAGAGACAGGATCGACTGGGCCTGTATTTACTGGAGTTTAGAAGAATGAGAGGGGATCTCATAGAAACATCTAAAATTCTGATGGGACTGGACAGGTTGATGCAGGAAGAATGTTCCCAATGTTGGGGAAGTCCAGAACCAGGGATCACAGTCTAAGGATAAGGGGTAAGCCATTTAGGACCGAGATGAGGAGAAACTTCTTCACTCAGAGAGTTGTTAATATGCGGAATTCTCTTCTGCAGAGAGTTGTTGATGCCAGGTCATTGGATATATTCAAGGGGGAGTTGAATATGGACCTTACAGCTAAAGGGATCAAGGGGTATGGAGAGAAAGCAGGAAAGGGGTACTGAGGTGAATGATCAGCCAAGATCTTATTGAATGGTGGTGCAGGCTCGAAGGGCCGAATGGCCTACTCCTGCAACTATTTTCTATGTTTCTATGTTTCTATGAAACCTTGACACAAGTTGGAGCTGGATCTCCGTGCTCTGCGACATTCTGCACCAGCTTACTGGCAGGCTGCCCAGGGCACCGCGCATTTCCTGGTGAATGCCCATCAGCCTTCTTCAGCAGGCTGGGCCCTCGAAGTCAACATCTAAGTGCTCTGCAGCAGAGGTAGTACACGACCTCCTCCTCTGGCGAGCTGGCACCTGTGGCATTCGATCCCCCTGCTCCCAGCTCCTGCAACCTTGTGACCAGTGATCCACCATGTGAAGACCCCTTCTCTAGCCTAGCCATAAAGTACGCTTGTGCCAATCCCTGAGCTAGTGCTTGCGAGGGTGTGATTGAGTGACGGTGTATCTTCAGGAAGGCTGGCGCCCTCTTCTTCCACTGCCAGAGCGGCATCCACATTTTCAGCTGCTGAAGTAAAAGAGAAGGACAAGGGTTATCTTTGAAGTTTGAAGGGAGAGCAGACAGAGAGAAGTGGTAGGTGAAAGCAAGTGCAGTTTGTCATACAGCGTGTCGGATGAGCTAGAAGTGAGGAGCAAAAACGCGCTTAATCTGTGAAGAAACCCTGCGCGACATCTCCTGCTCCATTTCCAGTTGACATGGAGCATGTTTTCTTCCGTGGGCGAGAGGCGGTACAGGCGGGATCTTCCTCTTCCGGTGGAAGCCCGCTGGCTGCATTTCTGGGCGACCTTCTCCTCTTTTAGTGACAGTCTTGTGCGGTATTTAGAGAATGTGGAATAGCTGGTTGAAGATTTGAGTTGTGGAGAAGCACGGGACACAGTAGTGTTGAGTGTGTGAATCTGAGGAGAAGGAGGTATAGTGAGGTGTGGTGCAGGGATTGTAGAAGAGTGAAGGGAAATAAGTAGTGTTAGCATCGCGAGTAGTAAGGCTGGAGCTGATGGAGGAGTGAGCAGTGAGAAATGAGAGCACTATCGTTACCTTGACAACTCTGGTGAGGTTATTGAACTTTTTCTCGCATTGCTGCCATATCTTTGGAGCTAAACTCCCGCCATTGATCTCATTAGCGACAAATTCCCCCTGGTGATGGAGATGTTGCCTGGAGGGCTTCCTTCCCCTTGGGGGGAGAAGAGGGCCTCCCTCCTCCTCTCCACTACCTGTCTCAGGTCTTCCGAGGCAACATGAAAGAACCTTGGTGCCCTCTCTGTGCCTGCTTAAACATTTCTTTGTTGAGAACTTTGCCCCTGCTGTCTGTAACCAGAGCACATCTCCCCTTTAAGAGGAGCTGGCTGCCTTTAGTGGCATCAGAGATGCCCAATATTTGGCCCCGAAACAGGTGTGCAGCCATTGAGTAGCGAAGTTAGCACTGGCATCACACCTGAGTCATGATAATTAGCAGCTAGTAGAATATTCCATGCTGTCTGGGTCAATACTAACAGGCGCATGACCCGCCCCATGCCACCATGCGCTCTTGCCCCGCCCGTGCTCAAATACCCCCGCACCACTCCCACCCCCCATTGGTGGGTATGAATGAATTTCTAGGCCTTTGTTTTGCGCTCTGCCTCTCTTTTTCTCTCTGAGTAACGTTTCCAGGAGTGCTGGACCACGGCATTCAGCTGGGAGCCATGATTATAGGCGCAGCGATGGAATTAGCTCAAAGGTTCTTAAATAACAGTTTGCTTTTAATGGAAAACGCCAGAGGAGGAGCTTTCCTACAGAGTCCAAGGGCAGGATAGATGGAGACAGAATTGTTTTCTGAAGAAAGGTTTAAAAGCTTCCTTTTTCTCATTAAATGAGATCTGTAGCTTTTGCCAGCTTCTCACACAGATTTCCTAGAACGACTCATGCTGCACGCTCACACACTCTGTGGAACACAACCAGTGCTTTCAGGCCAGGTTCAATAACAGAACAAGCAAAAACCAAATACTAAAATGGCCAGTACAGATGGGGCTCATTCCTGGACAGTGGCTTGACAAACTGGGTACTAAGCTTTAGTACTTCCAGTTTGACCACTGACTTGGATAACACCTCGGACCTACTTCTCCAGCCCTTTCTACTCCCATCATCATCATCATCATAGGCAGTCCCTCGGAATCGAGGAAGACTTGCTTCCACTCTAAAAGTGAGTTCTCAGGTGACTGTACAGTCCAATATGGGAATTACAGTCTCTGTCACAGGTGGGACAGACAGTCGTTGAGGGAAAGGGAGGGTGGGACTGGTTTGCCACACGCTCCTTCCGCTGTCTGTGCCTGTTTTCTGCATGTTCTCGGCAACGAGACTCGAGGTGCTCAGTGCCCTCCTGGATGCTCTTCCTCCACTTAGGGCGGTCTTTAGCCAGGGACTCCCAGGTGCCGGTGGGAATGTTGCACTTTATCAGGGAGGTTTTGAGGGTGTCTTTGAAGTGTTTCCTGTGCCCACCTGGGACTCGCTTGCCGTGTCGGAGTTCCGAGTGCTGGCCAGTAATCCTCTGTCCCATTCTCCACTACTTTCACCATATACTTTGAAAAAACATCCAACTCTTTATCAATTTCCCTGTTAAATGTTATTATGGATTCTGTCTCCATCAAATCAGAAAAGAAGTAGTAAGGTGTGTCAGGGAGAGTAGTGAGGGATATCGGGGACCAGTGAGGCGTATCGGGGTGCAGTGAGGTGTATCAGGGTGTAGTGAGGGGTATCAGGGTGTAGTGAGGAGTATCAGGGACCAGTAAGGGGTATCGGGGTGTAGTGAGGGGTATCGGGGACCAGTAAGGGGTATCGGGGTGCAGTGAGGGGTATCGGGGATCAGTGAGGGGTATCGGGGTGTAGTGAGGAGTATCAGGGACCAGTGAGGGGTACCAGGGACCAGTGAGGGGTATCGGGGTGTAGTGAGGGGTATCAGGGTGCAGTGAGGGGTATCGGGGACCACTGAGGAGTATCGGGGTGCAGTGAGGGTCATAGGGGACCAGTGAGGGGTATCGGGGTGCAGTGATGGGTATCCGGGTGTAGTGAGGGGTATCGGGGTGTAGTGAGGGGTATCGGGGTGCAGTGAGTGGTATCGGGGTGTAGTGAGGAGAATCGGGGTGCAGTGAGGGTATTGGGGACCACTGAGGGGTATCGGGGTGTAGTGAGGGGTATTGGGGTGCAGTGAGGGGTATCGGGATCAGTGAGGGGTATCAGGGACCAGTAAGGGGTATCGGGGTGTAGTGATGGGTATCGGGGTGCAGTGAGGGGTATCGGGGATCAGTGAGGGGTATCGGGGTGTAGTGAGGGGTATCGGGATCAGTGAGGGGTATCGGGGACCAGTGAGGGGTATCGGGCTGCAGTGATGGATATCGGGGTGTAGTGAGGGGTATCGGGGTGTAGTGAGGGGTATCGGGGTGCAGTGAGTGGTATCGGGGATCAGTGAGGGGTATCGGGGTGTAGTGAGTGGTATCAGGGTGCAGTGAGGGGTATCGGGGTGTAGTGAGGGGTATTGGGGTGTAGTGAGGGGTATCGGGGACCAGTGAGGGGTATCAGGGACCAGTGAGGGGTATAGGGGTGTAGTGAGGGGTATCAGGGTGCGTTGAGGGATATCAGGGTGTAGTGAGGGGTATCAAGGACCAGTGAGGCGTATCGGGGTATAGTGATGGGTATTGGGGTGCAGTGAGTGGTAACGGGGACCAGTGAAGGTATCGGGGATCAGTGAGGGGTATCGGGGTGTAGCGAGTGGTATCGGGGTGCAGTGAGGGGTATCGGGGTGTAATGAGGAGTATCAGGGTGTAGTGAGGGGTATTGGGGTGCAGTGAGGGGTATTGGGGTGTAGTGAGGGGTATCGGGGTGCAGTGAGTGGTATCGGGGACCAGTGAGGGTATCGGGGGTCAGTGAGGGGTATCGGGGTGTAGTGAGTGGTATCGGGGTGCAGTGAGGGGTATCGGGGTGTAGTGAGGGGCATCAGGGTGCAGTGAGGGTTATCGGGGTGTAGTGAGGGGTATCGGGGACCAGTGAGGGGTATCGGGGAGCAGTGAGGGGTATCGGGGACAAGTGAGGGGTATCGGGGTGCAGTGAGGGGTATCGGGGTGTAGTGAGGGGTATCAGGGACCAGTGAGGGGTATCGGCGATCAATGAGGGGTATTGGGGACCAGTGAGGGGTATCAGGGTGTAATGAGGGGTATTGGGGTGTAGTGAGGGGTATCAGGGACCAGTGGGGGGTATCAGGGTGTAGTGAGGGGTATTGGGGATCAGTGAGGGGTATCGGGGTGCAGTGAGGGTATCGGGGATCAGTGAGGGGTATCGGGGTGTAGTGAGTGGTATCGGGGTGCAGTGCGGGGTATCGGGGACCAGTGAGGGATATCGGGGTGCAGTGAGGGGTATCGGGGACCACTGAGGGGTATCGGCGTGTAGTGAGGGGTATCGGGGACCAGTGAGGGGTATCGGGGTGTAGTGAGGGGTATCGGGGACCAGTGAGGGGTATCGGGGTATAGTGATGGGTATTGGGGTGCAGTGAGTGGTATCGGGGACCAGTGAAGGTATCGGGGATCAGTGAGGGGTATCGGGGTGTAGCGAGTGGTATCGGGGTGCAGTGAGGGGTATTGGGGTGTAATGAGGAGTATCAGGGTGTAGTGAGGGGTATTGGGGTGCAGTGAGGGGTATTGGGGTGTAGTGAGGGGTATCGGGGTGCAGTGAGTGGTATCGGGGACCAGTGAGTGTATCGGGGGTCAGTGAGGGGTATCGGGGTGTAGTGAGTGGTATCGGGGTGCAGTGAGGGGTATCGGGGTGTAGTGAGGGGCATCAGGGTGCAGTGAGGGTTATCGGGGTGTAGTGAGGGGTATCGGGGACCAGTGAGGGGTATCGGGGAGCAGTGAGGGGTATCGGGGACCAGTGAGGGGTATCGGGGTGCAGTGAGGGGTATCGGGGTGTAGTGAGGGGTATCAGGGACCAGTGAGGGGTATCGGGGATCAATGAGGGGTATTGGGGACCAGTGAGGGGTATCAGGGTGTAATGAGTGGTATTGGGGTGTAGTGAGGGGTATCAGGGACCAGTGGGGGGTATCAGGGTGTAGTGAGGGGTATTGGGGATCAGTGAGGGGTATCGGGGTGCAGTGAGGGTATCGGGGATCAGTGAGGGGTATCGGGGTGTAGTGAGTGGTATCGGGGTGCAGTGCGGGGTATCGGGGACCAGTGAGGGATATCGGGGTGCAGTGAGGGGTATCGGGGACCACTGAGGGGTATCGGCGTGTAGTGAGGGGTATCGGGGACCAGTGAGGGGTATCGGGGTGTAGTGAGGGGTATCGGGGACCAGTGAGGGGTATCGGGGTGTAGTGAGGGGTATCGGGGTGTAGTGAGGGGTATCGGGGACCACTGAGGGGTATGGGCGTGTAGTGAGGAGTATCGGGGTGTAGTGAGGGGTATCGGGGTGTAGTGAGGGGTATCAGGGTGCAGTGAGGGTTGTCGAGGTGTAGTGAGGGGTATCGGGGACCAGTGAGGGGTATCGGGGACCAGTGAGGGGTATCGGGGAGCAGTGAGGGGTATCGGGGAGCAGTGAGGGGTATCAGGGTGCAGTAAGGGGTATCGGGGTGAAGTGAGGGGTATCAGGGACCAGTGAGGGGTATCGGGGATCAATGAGGGGTATTGGGGACCAGTGAGGGGTATCAGGGTGTAGTGAGGGGTATTGGGGTGTAGTGAGGGGTATCAGGGACCAGTGGGGGGTATCAGGTGTAGTGAGGGGTATTGGGGATCAGTGAGGGGTATCGGGGACCAGTGAGGGGTATCGGGGTGCAGTGAGGGTATCGGGGATCAGTGAGGGGTATCGGGGTGTAGTGAATGGTATCGGGGTGCAGTGAGGGGTATCGGGGACCAGTGATGGATATAGGGGTGCAATGAGGAGTATTGGGGACCACTGAGGGGTATCGGGGTGCAGTGAAGAGTATTGGGGTGTATTGAGGGGTATTGGGGTGCAGTGACGGGTATCGGGGTGCAGTGAGGGTTATCGGGGACCACTGAGGGGTATCGGCGTGTAGTGAGGGGTATCGGGGACCAGTGAGGGGTATCGGGGTGTAGTGAGGGGTATCGGGGACCAGTGAGGGGTATCGGGTGTAGTGAGGGGTATCAGGGACAAGTGAGGGGTATCAGGGTGTAGTGAGGGGTATCGGGGTGTAGTGAGGGGTATCGGGATCAGTGAGGGGTATCGGGGACCACTGAGGGGTATCGGCGTGTAGTGAGGGGAATCGGGGACCAGTGAGGGGTATCGGGGTGTAGTGAGGGTATTGGGGACAGTGAGGGGTATCGGGGTGTAGTGAGGGGTATCGGGGACAGTGAGGGGTATCGGGGACCAGTGAGGGGTATCGGGGTGTACTGAGGGGTATTGGGGACAGTGAGGGGTATCGGGGACCAGTGAGGGGTATCGGGGTGTACTGAGGGGTATTGGGGACCAGTGAGGGGTATCGGGGACCAGTGAGGGGTATCGGGGAGCAGTGAGGGATATCGGGGTGCAGTGAGGGGTATCGGGGTGAAGTGAGGGGTATCAGGGACCAGTGAGGGGTATCGGGGATCAATGAGGGGTATTAGGGACCAGTGAGGGGTATCAGGGTGTAGTGAGGGGTATTGGGGTGTAGTGAGGGGTATCAGGGACCAGTGGGGGGTATCAGGGTGTAGTGAGGGGTATTGGGGATCAGTTAGGGGTATCGGGGACCAGTGAGGGGTATCGGGGTGCAGTGAGGGTATCGGGGATCAGTGAGGGGTATCGGGGTGTAGTGAATGGTATCGGGGTGCAGTGAGGGGTATCGGAGACCAGTGATGGATATAGGGGTGCAGTGAGGGGTATCGGGGACCACTGAGGGGTATCGGGGTGTAGTGAGGAGTATTGGGGTGTAGTGAGGGGTATTGGGGTGCAGTGACGGGTATCGGGGTGCAGTGAGGGTTATCGGGGACCACTGAGGGATATCGGCGTGTAGTGAGGGGTATCGGGAACCAGTGAGGGGTATCGGGGTGTAGTGAGGGGTATCGGGGACCAGTGAGGGGTATCGGGGTGTAGTGAGGGGTATCAGGGACAAGTGAGGGGTATCGGGGTGTAGTGAGGGGTATCGGGGTGTAGTGAGGGGTATCGGGGACAGTGATGGGTATCGGGGACCACTGAGGGGTATCGGCGTGTAGTGAGGGGTATCGGGGACCAGTGAGGGGTATCGGGGTGTAGTGAGGGTATTGGGGACAGTGAGGGGTATCGGGGTGTAGTGAGGGGTATCGGGGATAGTGAGGGGTATCGGGGTGTACTGAAGGGTATTGGGGACATGAGGGGTATTGGGGTGTAGTGAGGGGTATCGGGGTATAGTGAGGGGTATTGGGGACAGTGAGAGGTATCGGGGACCAGTGAGGGGTATCAGGGTGTACTGAGGGGTATTGGGGACAGTGAGGGGTATCGGGGACCAGTGAGGGGTATCGGGGTGTACTGAGGGGTATTGGGGACAGTGAGGGGTATCGGGGACCAGTGAGGTGTATCGGGGTGTAGTGAGGGGTATCGGGGTGTACTGAGGGGTATTGGGGACAGTGAGGGGTATCGGGGTGTAATGAGGGGTATCGGGGTGTAGTGAGGGATAGTGGGGACAGTAAGGGGTATTGGGGTGTAGTGAGGTGTATCGGGGTGTAGTGAGGGGTATCGGGGTGTAGTGAGGGGTAGTGGGGACAGTAAGGGGTATTGGGGTGTAGTGAGGGGTATCGGGTTGTAGTAAGGGTATTGGGGACAGTGAGGGGTATCGGGGACCACTGAGGGGTATCGGGGTGCAGTGAGGGGTATCAGAGAGATTGCCATGTGACTGCCATTGTTACCGATCGGAAAAATTTGTTTGTAGGGATCAGTTGCTGTTTTGTCCTGCTTTTCTTTCGGCTGAGCGCAGGAATGTGGGAACATTCGGAGCAAGTGACAGTGTCGCAGTCATTCCCAAGGGTGCGGCATTCGACTGTGACCCACGATTGATAAGGTATGGTATCTGTGGGAGATTTGTGCTGGGCTTTGAATAATAATGTCTGTGTATTGTTATCTATGATACTCTAAACCTCAGCTTGAGAGCTCACAGTCTGAGAACGGCTGTCAGATAGTGAATGTGAAGGATCAGTTAGCGACCCATGATAGCATTGAACATTGGCAGTTCAGATAAAGTCCGAATGGAGAGCAGCACCTTTTGTCTGAGGCACCCACTGCAACCTCAGTGCCTTCATTGTGTGCCTGGGTTCTGCAATTGCTTTCAGAGAATCATAGAATGTTCCAGCACGGAAAGTGGCTGTTCCGTCCATCAAACCGGTGTCGGCGATGCCTCTATAGCACCAGATGATCCGAAGAGGGAGGGGAAAGGGTGCAGGAGCACCCTAAATATCAGAATGAAGACCGAGGACCTCGACCGAGATGGAGAACCTCAGCACTTCAGTCTCTGGCTGGAGAGGGCCTAGTGGGAGCATTTACTGCTATTGCCCTGGTGGGAGGCTCCTACCAGCTTCGATATGGTGAGCCTCGGGACTGGTGGTAAGGGTGAGGGAAAGCGGGACTATCCCCCAGGACCCCAGGGTTCCCTGCCGGAGCAGGCAGTAACAGTCCAGGCAGGGTCAGAGGACTGGAAAACCCTGGTCAGGCAGCAAGGCAGTGGTAGGCTTGGATTTTATGACATTGTCCAATAATGGAACCATGTCACTCTTTGCACATCAAGGGGCACGATAGTGTTGTGTTTATGTTTACTGAACTATTAATAAGAAAGACTTGCATTTATATAGAGCCTTTTTATGACCGCAAAATACTCTACAGCCTATAAAATACCTTTTGGAGTGTAGTCACTGTTGCAATGAGTAAACATGGCAGCCAATTTGCGCACAGCAAGCTCCCACAAATGGCAATGAGATAATGAGCAGATAATTTGTTTCAGTGATGTTGGTTGAGGAATAAATATTGGCCAGGACACTGGGGTGAACTTCCCCTGCTCCTCTTTGAAATAGTGCCATGGGTTTTTTTACATTCACTTGAGAGGGCAGACAGAACCTTGGTTTAATGTCTGATGTGAAAGACGGCACCTGCAGCAGTGCAGCACTCCCTCAGTGTTATCACAGAATCATAGAATGGTTACAGCCCAGAAGGAGGTCTGTCAGATTGTCGAGCCCATGCCGGCTCTCTGCAAGAGCACTTCACCCAGTCCCACTCCCTCGCCCTTTCCCCGTAGCCCTGCAAATTTCTTTCCTTCAGATGCTTATCCAATTCCCTTTAGAAAGCCACAATTGAACCTGCCTCCACCACCCTTTCAGGCAGCGCATTCCAGATCCTAACCGTTCGCTGCATAAAAACGTTTTTCCTCATGTCACCTTTGGTTCTTCTGTCAGTCACCTTGAATCTGTGTCCTCTGATTCTCAACCCCTCTGCCAATAGGAACAGTTTCTCTCTATCTACTCTGTCCAGACCCCTCATGATTTTGAACACCTCGATCAAATCTCCTCTCACCCTTCTCTGTTCTAAGGAGAACAACCCCAACTTCTCCAGTCTATCCACCTAACTGAAGTCCCTCATCCCTGGAACCATTCTTTTCTGCACCCTCTCTAAGGCCTTCACATCCTTCCTAAAGTGCGGTGCCCAGAATTGGACACAATGCTTCAGTTGAGGCCGAACCAGTGTTAATACAGGTTCATCATCGTTTCCTTGCTTTTGAACTCTGTGTCTCCATTTATGAAGACCAGGATCCTGTATGCTGTTTTAATCGCTTTCTCAACCTGCCCTGCCACCTTCAATGATCTGTGCACACATACCCCAGCTCTCTCTGTTCCTGCACCCCATTTAGAATTGTACCCTTTCGTTTATATTGCCTCTCCTCATTCTTCCTACGAAAATTTTCTGCTTTAAATTTCATCTGCCACATGTCTGCTGGCGTATCTAAGGCTTTTTGAAGTCTATCACTATCCTCACTGCTCATTATACTTCAACATTTTGAAATTGTGCCCTGTACACCCAAGTTTAAGTCATTAATCTATATCAAGAAAAGCAGTGGTCCGAGTACCGACCACTGTGTGCCTTCCTCCAGTCCGACAAACAACCGTTCAACATTATTCTGTTTCCTGTCACTGAGCCAATTTTGTATCCATGCTGGCACTGTCCCTTTTATTCCATGAGCTTCAACTTTGCTGGCAAGCCTATTATGTGGCACTTTGTCGAACACCTTTCAGAAATCCATGTACACCACATCAATCACATTGTCCTCATCATCCCTCTCTGTTACCTCATCAAAAAACTCAATCAAGTTGGTTAAACACGATTTGCCTTTAACAAATCCGTGCTGGCTTTCCTTAATTAAGTGACTGTTAATTTTGTCCCGGATTATTGTTTCTAAAAGTTTCCCCACTATTGAGGTTAAACTGACCGGCCTGTAGTTGCTGGGTTTATCCTTGCACCCTTTTTTGAACATTTGCAATTCTCCAGTCCTCTGGCACCACTCCAGTATTTAAAGAGGATTGGAAGATTATGGCCAGTACCTCCGCAATTTCCACCTTAACTTCCCTCAGCGTCCTAGGATGCATCCCATCCGGTTCTGCTGATGTATCTACTTTAATTACAGGCAGCCTTTCTAGTACCTCCTCTTTATCAATTCTTATCCCATCCAGTATCTCCTCTACCTTCTCCTTTACTATGTCTATGGCAGCATCTTCTTCCTTGCTGAAGACAGATGCAAAGTACTCATTTAGTACCTCAGCCATACCCTCTGCCTCCATGCGCAGCTCTCCTTTTTGGTCACTAATCGGCCCCACCCCTCCTCGTATTACCCGTTTACTAGTTATATGCCTAAAGAGAACTTTATATTAGTTGCCATTCTATTCTCATACTCTCTCTTTGCCTCTCTTATTTTCTTTTTCACATCCCCTTTGAACTTTCTATATTTAGTCTAATTCTCAGATATATCCTTGACCTGACATCTGTCATACACGCTCTTTTTCTGCTTCATCTTACTCGCTCTTTTGTCATCCAGGGAGTTCTGACTTTAGTTGCCCTATCTTTCCCCTCGTGAGAATGTATCTCGACTGTACCCGAACAATCTGCTCTTTAAAGGTAATTCGATTGTTCGGTTACAGTTTTGCCTGCCAATCTTTGATTCCAATTTACCCAGGCCATAACCCACTGAAATTGGTCTTTTTCCAATTAAATATTTTTACTCTAGATTGCTCCCTGTCCTTTTCGATAACTAATCTAAACCTTATGATACTATGATCACTGTTCCCTAAATGTTCCCCTACTAACACTTGCTCCACTTGGCCTATCTCATTCCCCAGAACCAGATCCAGCAATGCCTCCTTCCTCATTGGGCGGGAGACGTACTGATCAAGAAAGTTGTCCTGAACACACTTCTGAAACTCTTCCCCCTCTCTGCTCTTTACACTATTACTATCCCAGTCTATATTGGGATAGTTGAAGTTCCCTATTATCACTACTCTATAGTTCTTGCACCTTTCTGTAATTGCCCTGCAAATTTACTCCTCCATATCTTTCCCACTATTTAGTGGTCTATAGAATACACCGAGTAGTGTCATGTCACGTCTATTGTTTCTTAACTCTAACCAAATAGGTTCTGCCCTTGACCCCTTCAGGACATTTTCTCTCTCCAGCACTGTAACATTCTCTTTAATTATTACTGCCATCCCACCTCCTTTCTTTCGTTCCCTATCATTCCTGAACACCTTATATCCATGAATATTTAATACCCAATCCTACCCTTTATCGAGCCAGGTTTCTGTTATTGTCACAGCATCATATTCCCATGTGACTATTTGTGCCTGCAGCTCACCGACCTTGTTTACTAGGCATTGGGTGGGATTATATGCTCAGGCTTCTGGAGTTGGACTTATGCCCACAACATTGGTATCATAGGCTTGAATGCTGCTGACTGAGCCAAGGCTGAAAAAAGGGACTTCATATCTTGTCATTAATTTCTGTAGTGTTCAGCTAATGATATAGCAATAAAGCCAATCTGCCTTAGTTCGAGAAGTAGTGTTTATTCCAGTGTTACACTGTGTGGGCTGAAAACGTAAAAAACCTGGTGGTCCAGAGAGCCGAAAGGTTCTGTGACCTTCCCACAGGTGCAGAGTTAAACATTCACCTGACTCTGAAATATTAAACTCGCTCAAGATTTCATTATTCATTTTGCTAAGCTATTTATTTCAGCTGCGATAGTGTGTATGAAGCTAATGCTTTTTAACACATCGCTGGAGATGCAGAATGAAAATATGGATTTTATCATTTGCTCACTGGGAGGCCAGGCTGCCACTTACTGAGGTGAAAATTTGCTCGGTTTGTACATGAAAGAAAAAAAATTGCATTAGTTCCTTTTACCTGGCTTGATATCTCATTATACAGAGAGGCTGACTGTGAAAACACCACTTTGAATCATCGAATAGTACAGCACAGGAGGCAGCCATTCAACCTCCACTGGCTCTATTGAAGAGCGATCCAGTTAGTCCCACTCCCCCACTCTTTCCCCAGATCCCTGCAACTTTTTCTCCTTCAAGTATTTATCCAATTCCCTGTTGAAGGCTCCACCACCCTATCAGGCCGTGCATTGCAAATCCTAACCACTCGTTGTGTCGCCAATCACCTTAAACCTGTGCTCTCTCGTTATTGACCCTTCAGTCATTAGAAACATTCTCCTTATTTACTCTATTCCTTCATGATATTAAACACTGTAAGGGGGTAAAATTTACAGACAGAAGGTGCAGATTAAAGAGCTTATCAGTGTTCGGGGGTTGTGAGGTGTCGGGAGTTCCTCCACCTCAAGGTAGGGATTGTAATATATCGCCTATTGACAGATTGTATGTAAAACTCGCTTATAAATGATAGAAAATGGCCGTATAACATAAAATGAAAACTTTACATATTCAAGACCCAAATAAGGGAACGGCGTGGAATGAGGTTAATGGGAATAGCTTTGCTTGTGTGTTTATCTTTAAAAACTGCAGACCAAGCTGGAAACACCAGAGCAAGGTTAAGACTGTGGAACAACACATTCCAAAAGACCGAGATGGAGAGGTTGCGAAACCACGCGGCAGCCAGTCTGGTAAGAGTTAACGAATCAATATAGTTTCTTAAACCAGCTGTAGACCAACCGGTAGTCATAGAAGGTTTTGCAGGAGGGTTGCGCACCTCAGGAACTGTATAACTGTGTGTAAAACCATCAATCATATAAGGTTCATTCCTGAACTCTTCCCCTGCATATGTTTGAATAAAGATCAGTTGAACTGAGGTTGCGTCTGCGTGATTCCGTGGTTGCTATACAGGCTGGTGTCAACTCCTTATATCAGGGACTCCACCTTGAAGAAGAGAAGTCTTCATTTTACCCCAACATTTGGCGTAGTCGGCAGGATACAGACACTCCGACCCCGGACGACATGGCAGCTATTGGGGTGAGTATCCTTTTTTGTACCACCTACAAGTTAGAGCTATAGCATTATCAGGGAAGGAGGTAATCTTTATAAAGAACCAGGTTATAGTGAACCACGGAAGGACGGAGGGATAAGAACGCCTTAGGTTCGGAGTATGTCCTGAAGCGTGACGGATGACACAGAGCTAATACTAACGAACCTGTATTGAGCGTGCGTGGCGCAAACAAGAAGGAATATATCAATAACCTACTGGGGCGGCAGTGTGTGATGACCCCAGCGATCTTAAAAAAAAAACTGGCCAGTGGGATGAAATGGGGACAGGAGGGATCTCGGGTATATATACTAGCAGAAAAGAATGTGAAAAAAAACTTACAAATTAAAACCGACACTTTAGCTGCTGAGAAAAAAAAAAAGAGATATATAACATTTATTGAGTGAAAGGATGTTTAAAAGTTTCAGTTTGTATGAAAGTGTTTGTGTGGAAGTTTTCTTGACTGTGAAATGTTTGGGGTAGGAGTTAATGAATTTTGCATGTGTCTGAAAGCGGTCTTTTAAAAGAGAAATGATAGTCTGTATGTTTGTTTTAGCTCCCACACTTTTCGGACATGGAGCTGAAAGCTTTTTCAACCCTTTGTATAGTTGTATTGGATCTGGGAAAGTATGACTAAATTGAGTGTTAAACGGTTCATTTGGAACGCTTCCCCTGCATATGCTTGAATAACGATTGAAAAAGTGAATCCAAGGTTTCGTCTGAGTGATCGCTATATGGGCAGGTGTCGATTCCTTATTTCAGGGAATCCACCTGAAAGAAGCGAAGTTTTCTTTTCACTCCAACAACACTCTATCAAATCTCCTCGTAGCCTTCTCTGCTCCAAGGAGAACAACTCTAGCTTTTCCAGTCTATCCACGTAACTGTAATCCCTCATCCCTGGAACCATTCTAGTTAATCTCTTCTGCATCTTCGCCATGTCCTTCCTAAAGTGTGGTGCCTAGAATTAGACATAATTCTTCCAGCTGGAGCTGAACTAGTATTTTATATAGGTTTAGCATAACTTCCTGGCTTTTGTACTCTATGCCTCTATTTATAAAGCCCAGGATCCCATATGCTTTGTTAACCTGTCTTGCCACCTTCAAAGATTTGTGCACAAACTCCCCCAGGTCTCCCTGTTCTTGCACCCCCTTTCAAATTGTACCATTTAGCATGTATTGCCTCTCCTCAATTCTTCCTACAAAAATGTATCACCTCACACTTCTCTGCCACATGTCCGCCCATTCCACCAGCCTATCTCTGTTTTCCTGATGTCTGTTACTATTTTTCTCACGGTTTACTACAATTCCAAGTTTTGTGTCATCTGTAAATTTCAAAATTGTGCCTTGTATTCCCAAGTCCAAGTCAGTAAAATATGTCAAGAACAGCAGTGGTCGTAGTACTGAACCCTGGGGAACAGCACTGCATACCTCCCTCCAGTCCAAAAAAACATAATTCACCACAACTCTCTGTTTTCGATCCCATAGCCAATTCTGCAACCATGCTGCTACTGCCCCTTGTATCCTATGGGCTTCAATTTTGCTAACAAGCCCAATATATGGTACTTTATCAAACACCTTTTGAAAGTCCACACTCAACATCTACTGCACTGCCCTCATCCACCCTCTCGGTTACCTCACAAATAATTCAATCAAGTTAGTTAAACATGATTTGCCTTTAACAAATCCATGCTGGCTCTCCTTTATTGGTCCATGCTTGTCCAAGTGGCTGTTAATTTTGTTCCTGATTATTGTTTCTAAAAGTTCCCCCACCACCAACGATAAACTGACTGGCCTGTAAATGCCAGGTTTATCGTTCTTCCCTTGGATAAAAAAATCACATCGAACTGACTCTTCTAGCTGAAGAGATGAATTATGGTTGTTTGTGAAGTTGTCACTGAACACATAAGTGTGTGTTTGCTGAATGCCAAAATCATTTTTTTTCCATTTTGCTAAATTTTTAATGAAATCCATCTGTTTCATTCACAGAAGGTTAAGACCCAGGGGTGGCTAAATTTGGGAATGGGCAGGCAATTAGCACGGAGGATGAGTGCTCGGCTGAAACTCAGGCACAGTCGGGAGTGGAGGGATATAGATTAGTGCAGGAATGAGATTATGTTGGTAATTGAAGGTGTTGAAAAGGGGAGCTGAACGATGGAGTTGAATGAAGGCAATTTCTCGTTGCTGGATTCGATGAGCTGATTCTGCACGCCTGCTCTGGCTGAAAACGTGATTGCTTAAATAAAAAATGAAGATGTTTTGTAGAAACAAGAAGCTCAGTGGAACTAGGCAATTAAAAACTCCCTTATTGCAAACTTCTTGCAACAAATTCATCTCATTCTATGAGATAAGCCTCGCGAGGAATAAAATCAAATGGCAAACGTACCAACAACTGCACAACGGAGTGTGTCTCCAATCAGCAATAAAATGAAAACATGGTCGACCGGCGAATATCCTTTAATGGGAACAGACAAAAGAAGAAGAGTAGCCAACAAATAAGTAAATTAATATTCAAGACAGAAACAGACAGAAAGCAGCAAAGAGCCAGCTTAAAAAAAACAGGCAATCAGTCGAGCAAAGAACCTACGAATGGGGCACGGAAACTAGCAAGCGAAATGAATTAAACCGTGAGCAACTAATGAAAGAGAGAACTATTTTAGTTGTGCACTTTAATCAAGTGCCCCCTGGTTAAAGGGGGGGCGGCACACTCCAAACACTTTCAAACAAGTGCTCCCTTGTTTTTTTTTGAGGGCACTAAAAACACAAATTATACAAGTGCCCCCTGGCTATAGGGTGGGGGGGGGGGGCAGTAAAACCGACAAACTTAAACAAATTAAACTTTGGACATTGTTCAAATTAAAATTTGGTTGCCGGTGGTGATGATGCACTCCAGTCCCTCCGGTGCCCACCTTTCGCGGAAGGCCGTTAGCGTACCGGTGGACACCTCATGCTCCATCTCCAAGGACACCCTGGCTCGCATGTAACCACGGAAGAGAGGCAGGCACTCAGGCTGAACAATGAAAGAGACATCCATCTATCCATCCAACCAGTTGCGAGCACTCTCGCCTCTGAAGCAGTAGATTGTGGATTTGTAATCCCACTTCAGAGACCTCAGCACGAAACCTAGACTTGTGCTCCAGTGCAGTACGGCAGTAATTACACGTCCAAATACCTCATCGGCTGCAAAGCGCTTTGGGTGGTCCCGAGGTTCTGAAATGTGTTACAGAAATGCAAGTCTTTTTTTTTAATGCAACCTATCAGGTATGTAAATGGAAGTGGAAGACAGAAATGCAAAAGTCTCAATTTTCCTCACTGGGACTGTTTGATTATCAAGTGTTGTCACTGTGGTAGGATGAGGAAAATTGGTAGAAGTCCCATGTCCCACCAGATATGTGCCACACTTGTGTCTTGAGGGATTATCCTTTGAGTGGCGCCAATAGCAACAGAAGACCAAATGGGTGGGCAGCTTCACCTTAATAGTCATTCTGTGTCAGTCCTGCCCACCATCTGGAGCACAGGGCACAAAGGCCATGCATTTGAAATGGGCATCCCAGGATACTGCCAGTAAACTATCCTGCACGTCAAGGAAATACACAGCAATATACAGGGAAGTGTATTTGGACCATTCATTAACTTCATATATTTTTCTTGTTGGTGTTTAATTCAAGTGCAACTACAGAGCAATCTCCCTGCTATCAGCCACTGGCAAAGTTGTCGCTAGAGTCCTTCTCAACCATCTTCTCCCTGTGGCCGAGGAGCTCCTCCCGGAGTCACAGTGTGGATTTTGTCCCCAAGGAGCACAATGGACATGATTTTTGAAGCACGACAGCTGCAGGAAAAATGCAGGGAACAGCGCCAGCCCTGATACATGGCCTTCTTCGACCTTACAAAGACACTGTCAACTGTGAGTACTATGGAGCATCCTCCTCCGTTTCAGATGTCCCCAAAAATTCATCAAAATCCTTCTCCTACTCCACGAAGACATGCAGGCTGTGATCCTTACCAACGGATCCATTACAGACCCAATCCACTTCCGGGGTCAAACGGCTGCGTCATCGCCCCAACCCTCTTCTCAATCTTTCTTGCTGCCATGCTCCACCTCACAGTCAACAAGCTCCCCCCTGGAGTGGAACTAAACTACAGAACCAATGGGAAGCAGTTCAACCATCAACGTCTTCAGGCTAGGTCCAGGACCACCCCAACCTCTGTCGTCAAGCTACAGTACGTGAACAACGCTTGCGTCTGCACACATCCAGAGGCTGAACACCAGGTCATAATCAACGTATTTACTGAGGCGTACGAAAGCATGGGCCTTGCGCTAATCATCCGTAAGACAAAGATCCTCCACCAGCATGTCCTTGCTGCACAGCACTGCCCCCCAGTCATCAAGATCCACGGCACGGCCCTGGACAACGTGGACCATTTCCCATACCTCGGGAGCCTCTTATCAGCAAGAGCAGACATTGATGACGAGATTCAACACCGCCTCCAATGCACCAGTGCAGCCTTCGGCTGCCTGAGGAAAAGAGTGTTCAAAGACCAGGCGCTCAAATCTACCACCAAGCTCATGGTTTACAGGGCTGTAGTAATACTCACCTTCCTGTATGGCTCAGAAATATGGACCATGTACAGTGGACACCTCAAGTCGCTGGAGAAATGCCACCAACGATGTCTCCGCAAGATCCTACAAATCCCCTGGGAGGACAGATGCACCAAAATTAGCGTCCTTGTCCAGACCAACATCCCCAGCATTGAAGCACTGACCACACTTGATCAGCTCCGCTGGGCAGGCCACATTTCCACATGCCAGACACGAGACTCCCAAAACAAGCGTTCTACTCGGAACTCCTTCACGGCAAACGAGCCAAAAGTGGGCAGAGGAAACGTTACAAGGACACATCGAAACATAGAAACATAGAAAATAGGTGCAGGAGTAGGCTATTCAGCCCTTCGAGCCTGCACCGCCATTCAATAAGACCTTGGCTGATCATTCACCTAAGTACCCCTTTCCTGCTTTCTCTCCATACCCCTTGATCCCTTTAGCCCTAAGGGCCATATCTAACTCCCTCTTGAATATATCCAATGAACTGGCATCAACAACTCTCTGTGGTAGAGAATTCCATAGGTTAACAACTCTCTGAGTGAAGAAGTTTCTCCTCATCTCAGTCCTAAATGGCTTACCCCTTATCCTTAGACTGTGTCCTCTGGTTCTTGATTTCCCAACATCGGGAACATTCTTCCTGCATCTAACCTGTCCAGTCCCGTCAGAATTTTACATGTTTCTACGAGATCCCCTCTCATCCTTCTAAACTCCAGTGAATACAGGCCCAGTCGATCCAGTCTCTCCTCATATGTCAGTCCTGCCATCCCGGGAATCAGTCTGGTGAACCTTTGCTGCACTCCCTCAATAGCAAGAACGTCCTTCCTCAGATTAGGAGACCAAAACTAACTCAATATTCCAGGTGAGGCCTCACCAAGACCCTGTACAGCTGCAGGAAGACCTCCCTGCTCCTATACTCAAATCCTCTAGCTATGAAGGCCAACATACCATTTGCCTTCCTCACTGCCTGCTGTACCTGCATGCCAAATTTCAATGACAGATGTACCATGACACCCAGGTCTTGTTGCACCTCCTTTTCCTAATCTGCCGCCATTCAGATAATATTCTGTCTTCTTGTTTTTGCCACTAAAGTGGATAACCTCACATTTATCCACATTATACTGCATTTGCCATGCATTTGCCCACTCACCTAACCTGTCCAAGTCACCCTGAAGCCTCTTAGAATCCTCCTCACAGCTCACACCGCCACCCAGCTTAGTGTCATCTGCAAACTTGGAGATATTACACTCAATTCCCTCATCTAAACCATTAATGTATATTGTAAATAGCTGGGGTCCCAGCACTGAGCCCTGTGGCACCCCACTAGTCACTGCCTGCCATTCTGAAAAGGATCCGTTTATTCCGACTCTCTGCTTCCTATCTGCCAACCAGTTCTCTATCCACGTCAATACATTACCCCCAATTCCATTTGCTTTAATTTTGTACACCAATCTCTTGTGTGGGACCTTGTCAAAAGCCTTTTGAAAGTTCAAATACATCACATCCACTGGTTCTCCCTTGTCCACTCTACTGGTTGCATCCTCAAAAAATTCCAGAAGATTTGTCAAGCATGATTTCCCTTTCATAAATCCATGCTGCCTTGGACCGATCCTGTCACTGCTTTCCAAATGTGCTGCTATTTCAGCTTTAATAATTGATTCCAACATTTTCGCCACTACTGATGTCTAGCCAATTCACGTCTCATAGCATTGAAGTTACCTTTCCTTAAGTTCAAGACCCTTATCTCTGAATTAACTGTGTCACTCTCTTTCTTGATAAAGAATTCTACCATATTATGGTCACTCTTCCCCAAGGGGCCTTGCACAACAAGATTGCTAATTAGTCCTTTCTCATTACACATCACCCAGTCTAGGATGGCCAGCTCTCTAGTTGGTTCCTTAACACATTGGTCTAGAAAACCATCCCTAATACATTCCAGGAAATCCTCCTCCACCATATTGCCACCAGTTTGATTAGCCCAATCTATATGTAGATTAAAGTCGACAATGATAACTGCTGTACCTTTATTGCACGTATCCCTAATTTCTTGTTTGATGCTGTCCCCAACCTCACTACTACTGTTTGGTGGTCTGTAAACAACTCCCACTAGCGTTTTCTGCCCTTTGGTATTCCGCAGCTCCACCCATACCGATTCCACATCATCCAGGCTAATGTCCCTCCTTACTATTGCATTAATTACCTCTTAACCAGCAACGCTACCCCACCTCCTTTTCCTTTCTGTCTATCCTTCCTGAATGTTGAATACTCCTGGATGTTGAGTTCCCAGCCTTGGTCACCCTGGAGCCATGCCTCCGTGATGCCAATTATATCATATTCAGTAATTGCTGCCTGGGCAGTTAATTCGTCCACCTTATTACGAATACTGCTTGCATTGAGGCACAGAGCCTTCAGGCTTGTCTTTTTAACACACTTTGCCCCTTTAGAATTTTGCTGTAATGTGGCTCTTTTTGATTTTTGCCTTGGGTTTCTCTGCCTTCTAATTTTACTTTTCATTTTTCTATCTTTTGCTTCTGCCCCCATTCTACTTCCCTCAAAACCTCTCTGATAAAATGCAACATCCCCATCGACACCTGGCCAAAGACTGCCCTAAGTGGAGGTAGTGCATCCGGGAGGGCGCTGAGCACCTCGAGTCTCATCGCTGAGCATGTGCAGAAATCAAGCGCAGGCAGCGGAAAGTTTGTGCAGCAAATCTGTCTCACCCACCCTTACCCTCAACGACTATTTGTCCCACCTGTGACAGGGACTGTGGTTCTCGTATTGGACTGTTCAGCCACCTAAGGACTCATTTTAAGAGTGGAAGCAAGTCGATTCCGAGGGACTGCCTATGATGATGGTTAATTCCTTATGAGTCTTTGTGCAAATTGATGTGGGCTATTGATATTTTTGCTCCCAGGATCACTATTGCCCCCCCCCTCAATAGGTTTCACAATGGGAATCACCCTATCTGACATGCCTGGAGGAGGAGGATCTATGGAGGAATGACAGGCTGCACAGAAAATCCTCCGAGCTCATCTGCTATTAACCACACCCCTGAATCTGCAGAAAGTGGTGACAATTAGCAGTGGAACATTAGTGTTAGTCTGTTCTTGCTAATGAAATCTTGGACAGCAGACCCAGTAACTCCAGTAAGATATCAGAATGTCTGATGGACCATATTGTTGGCTGTTTCCTCAGAAGCACTGCAGTGAACAAAGGTACACCAGGGTGGTCGAGTGCCAATGTTCCCGGCTTGGCCGCAGCCACCATGATACCAGTTGCCGGTTCTGCAGGGCCTGGCACACAGCTGTGAGATACTGCCTGGGTCGTCCAAGAAGTAGGTGCAGAGCTTTGCTGTCTTATACAACCATGCCTGCAACACTTGTGCATCACAGGGCTGGCACATCATCACCACCTTCATCAGCTTCATAGGCGGTCCCTCGAACGAGGATGACTTGCTCCACAAGAGTTCACAGATGTTTCAATGAAGGACCCGATGTTCCAGTCCTGAACTCCAATTGAGGGGGTGGAAGATGCCTGTGCGTGGATTTTTTTTAACGTGTGGTGACCGTTGCACACCAGCCACCACAAGGGCTCGACAGAGCTAGGTCTTGGTCCAGTGGCAAGGGTTAACCAGGACGACTGGAGACCTGCTCTGCTGCACGGACCTAGTGCGCACACATATCGCAGTGTGGGCTGGCCCGTGCTGCCCCTGGGCCCTCAGCTCTTCTGGGCCCCGGACTCTCATTCGCCGTACCTCCGCCACGATCTCTCACCACTCCTCCGCCACGATCTCTCACCGCTCATCCGCCCGACCTTCCCGCTCTTCCGCTGTACCTGGGCCCCGCCGATGTTCCTGCCCACGCTCCAAACAGCGACCTGGGTTTTGGTGACGTCACCCAGTCGCCCACCTCGAAATTGTCGCACACTTAGAGCAACTCGTGCTGAAGGTTGTAGTGGTACGCTGCTCCAGCTCTTTTTATAACCCGACCTCTGGAGGTGTTCTCTCGCAGGTCGGGGGGGGCCACAGATAGTGACACTAATGGGCATTTCTGGCCTGAAAGTTGGCTGCAGCACCTTATGACCATTTTGCAGCACTGACCAGTGGAAATGTTACAGAGGGCAACCCTCCTCACACCCACCCAATGCAACGTAGATCTAAAATAGTTGCTAGAAGGTTTAGAAGGGATTTGAGGGGAAATGTCTTCACCCAGTGGGTTGTGGGGGTCTGGAACTCACTGCCTGAACGGGTGGTAGAGGCAGAAATCTTTATCACATCTAAAAAGTACTTGGATGTGCACTTGAACTGCCATAACCTGCAGGGCTACGGACCTAGAGCTGGAAACTGGGATGGCTCTTTGTTGGCCAGCGTGGATACGATGGGCCAGAAGAATAATTGAAGTTTACAGCACGGAAGCAGACTATGTGAAATCTATGAATACCAGCTCCACTTCAACAGCCAATAAACAGGAAGTCAGGTTCTGGGCTGCCGACCTGTAGACCCATGGCTGCACCTTGGATTTGCTTTCCCTTCATTTATTTCTGTCTTTTCTTATTTCCCTGCCCCATCAGCCTGGACAAAGGCTGCTAGTGGGTAAAGGTGCTTTCCGAGGGTCAAAGCCTTTTGGAATGTTATCTCCCCCTATTGAAATAGTTCCCTGTCATTTCCCCCTGCCTTTTTAATTTGATTCAAATACAATTTTCCTCTCCCACCACTAGTCTGCTCTTTAGATCTGTTTGTTAATATACAAGGGAGAAAGAGATACCCTAGCCTAGCAACAGCTGAGAGAGAGAGAAATAATTACAGATCACCCTAGCAAAAGCCAGTGTTCAAGATTGAAGTAAGGCTTTGGGATGTTTATAGTAGTGCCATACTATAAACATCGCACTACATACTATTGTAACCTAAGTCAAAAGGATGTTAATGTATGTATGTTGTAGAGAAATGTAAACTTGTGTGCATAAGAATCGGCTGAAGAACGGTACAGTGACTGGAGACGACCTTATAAGGCAATGCCAGTTCTGGTTTGATACGGAGAAAACTGCGTATAAAAAAATAAGCTTTTGTGTTAAGTTTTAGAAAAGAGAAACATACAAGGATGAGCGCATACCAACGTTCAAACCTGCTGACAAAACTGTGTGTAGATTGTGTTATATGCTGAAGAACGTATACTCCGCTTTTCGATTGTTTTTTATGTTAAAGTCGAAAAAATAAAGTGATTATAACCATAAGACTGAATTCGTTACTACGCAAGGGAACAATGGAAGAATGTTTGAAACAACACAGTACAAATTTGCACATAAATTACTCTATTGGCTGCAAACTTTTCTGTCTTTTAAAACCAGTGAATCGCCATCTTGGTGGTGATAACGCCAAACTAGGAAAATCTAGGCTAAAGAAATAAATAAGCAAGACATAAGCAAGCAGTTAATACAAATGAAAAGAACTAACAAAAAGCAAACCAGAGATGCACAAGCAGGACAAATAAGTAACCAAGGCTTGTATTTATGTAATGCCTTTAATGTAGTAAAACATCCCAAGGCGCCTTTCAAGAGCAGTATCATTTGATACCAAGCACATGGGATATTAGGACAGTTGACCAAAAGCTTGGTCAAAGAGGTAGGTTTTAAGGAGCGTCTTAAAGGAGGAAAGAGAAGGTAGAGAGGCGGAGAGGTTTAGGCAGGGAGTTCCAGAACTTAAGGCCTTGGCAGCTGAAGGAACGGCCAACCAATAACCAACCAAATGGTAGAGCGATTAAAATCGAGGATGCACAAGACGCTAGAATTGGAGGAGTGCAGATATCTTGGAGGCTGCAATAAGCACATGATCAACCAACCAGCCAATAAACCAACCTAACCAGCAACCAATCAATTATCTAATCAACCACTCAAACAAACAGTGAACCAACCAAGCTACCAAACAACCAATCTTCTGATCAACAAATCAATCTTCAACCTATCGACCAACCAATCAATGATCTCATCACCCATTCAATCAGTTAACCAACATAACTAACCAACAATTAACCAACCAAATATCTGATCAACCACACACTAATCAGCCAACTATCCTCCCTACAAACCATGAAGTAATTAAACAAAAAGCAAATAAGTACAGGAGTGATCCAGCAGGGGTACAGTAGCATAGTGGTTACCAGAGGCCTGGACTAATAATACAGGGACATGAGTTCAAATCCCACCACGGCAGTTGGGGAATTTAAATTCAATTAAATAAATCTGGAATAAAAAAACGAATATTTGTGACCATGGATGTTACTGGATTGTTGTTAAAAGCCATCTGGTTCACTCATGTCTTTTAAGGGAAGGAAATGTGCTGTTCTTAACCAGTCTGGCCTATAACTGACGTCAGACCCACAACAATGTGGTTGACTCTTAAATGCCACTTATTCACCACGTTCTTGAGGGAAATTAGGGATGGGCAATAAATGCTGTTTATGAATAAAATAAAAGAATGAATAAGAAATGGTTACGTAACCAAACAATCTAAGAAACAAAGGCCTAGATGTTCCCAATCCTGCCATGGGGAGATGTGCCTTGTGTCTGCCTCTAATCCCAGCACTGACCCCAGTGGATTTTGCCAGTTCAGGCCCAACTAAATTCCTACAGCAGACTTTGGGCTCCACCTTGGTTCAGGGGGCGATAATGTCTGCGGAAGTTGCTGTGGCCAATGTCTGTGGAACTTGCTGTGGCCAATGTCTCCAGGGCTTCAGTGAGAAGTCACCATTTGCTTTTTAGAAAGTCCATCTTTCATAGTGTAATTAGTCACTTGGTGATCAATTGCACCAGGCTCGGTGGTGTTTAAGTATTTAACACATCCCTTTGTTGCTTTAGCAACTCTGAATGCCAGGAATGCAATGGCGATCTTGACAAGCAGCATTGTTTTAATGACAACAGGTACATTGGATGATCGAGACTCGTAAATACTTCTCTCAACGCCGCCAGGCCTGGATGAAATTTCAGAAAATGGCAGCGGAGGCCAGTGAAGTTGGCGAATCGGTTTGTTTCCCACTGCTGACCACCCGGCTGGCACCAGATACCGAATGATTAACGGTGTGGAAGGTTCTGCCCAATGAATCAAATAAGAACATAAGAAATAGGAGCAGGAGTAGGCCATTAGGCCCCTCGAGCCTGCTCCACCATTTAATACGATCATGGCTGATCTTCTACCTCAACTGCACTTTCCTGCACTGTCCCCATATCCCTTCTATATACACACACATATCAACTGAACCAACAAAAATAGAGAGGCAACCGAACAGTCAAAGTGTGTGTGTGTAAAATTGTATGTGTGTGTGTAAAATTGTGTGCATGTAAAATTGTGCGTGTGAGTGTGTAACATTGTGTGTGAGTGTGTAAAATTGTGTGTGTGAATGTGTAAAATTGTATTTGTGTGTAAAATTGTGTGCGTGTAAAATTGTGCGTGTGAGTGTGTAACATTGTGTGTGAGTGTGTAAAATTGTGTGCGTGTAAAATTGTGCATGTGAGTGTGTAAAATTGTGTCTGTGAGTATGTAAAATTGTGCGTGTTGTAAAATTGTGTCTGTGAGTGTGTAAAATTGTGCGTTTGTGTAAAATTGTGTCTGTGAGTATGTAAAATTGTATGTGTGTGTAAAATTGTGTGCGTGTAAAATTGTGCGTGTGAGTGTGTAACATTGTGTGTGTGTGTAAAATTGTGTGTGTGACTGTGTAAAATTGTGCAGTTGAGTGTGTAAAATTGTATGTGTGTGTAAAATTGTGTGCGTGTAAAATTGTGCGTGTGAGTGTGTAACATTGTGTGTGTGAATGTGTAAAATTGTACGTGTGTAAAATTGTGTGTGTACAAACTGTGTGTGTATAAAATTGTGTGTGTATACAATTGTGTGTGTGTGCAAGTTGTGTTTGAGTGTGTGTAAATTGTATGTGTGTAGAAAATTGTGCATGTATAACATTGTGTGTGTATAGAATTGTGTGAATATATAAAAGTGTGTGCATGTATAGAATTGGTTGTGTGTATAGAATTGGTTGTGTGTGAATTGCAAAGAAGTATGAATTATGGATTTGGGGTTGTGCTGATATGAGCCAGCCTGAATATATGGTTAATATTTTGCATAGATTTTAGGGCTGATGGTTATGAAACTCAAAGCTTAGAGATTAAAGGCAAGAATTTATTCTGTAATTTTTTTTAAGGTACAAAGGCTGTATTCTTCTGTTGAGGGGCGTGAAGGGGGAAATGTAGGCGGATAATCGCATTTCACAGACTAGTGATAGAATCATAAAATTGATCAATTTTAGTAATAAGGTTTTCCCTATGAATTCAAACACTGAGACCAGCTTTACTGAATTAATTCATTGTTCAGTGGAATCAGCAATAAACTCAGTCTGTAATTTCAAATTAACTGTGGTACAATCTTCAGGCACATATTCATCGCGATAAATATCTCTTCTGCTCTCATTACCCTGAAAGCTGCATTCAAAATAGACCATCTTCAGAGAAATTGACTCAAAAATTACTTTTTTGGATTATAAATCAACCAACTGTTAAATTGTTCCAAAATTAAGTGGACTGCATCATGTTAATGTTTCAGTGAGGGCAGGTGCTATTGGTCCACGGGCTGCTAATTCTGGTTGGATGTCCTCCTGGAAATGTGATCCCGTGACATTGTAAATACTTTAAGAAAATATGGTGCATATATATAAAATATTTTCTCCTCATCCTCCATTTCATCCCCACTGGCCTGCTCTTTTAGACTTTCACTTCTTCTTTGACAGTCCTTGGGGGAGAAATTCATTATAGCCCAGGAATGGGCGATAACTTTAGACAAGTTTGAGATTGAATTACAGGCACTAATGAATCATGCTGCACGCAACATTATGTCTCATTGCTCAAAGAAAAAATTGAAGCACTAAATCAAGCTAATGGCCTAGTTCAGTGGCGTTACACTCAAAGCGCTAAGCAATATCAGGTACAGTCTAATCGCAAGTCATCATGGTCACAAGCTCTTTACAGTTCTTAAAGGGGAGGTTCATTGATGTTGCAAAACCTCATTCTAGTGCAGCACTTTTATATATTGTGAGAATAAAAATGTCTCTCATTTTTAGTAGCCACAATACTCTGGAGACTACACAGTCTTTAAATGACTGAATTCAAGTGTTGCACAACATCAAACTGACAAGGAAGCAGTGAAACAGCACGAACCTGACAGTTGCCACTCATTATCTGTGATCCCTTTAGGTAGCGCCCCTGGAGCCGGCATCCGCCTGCTGGATGCCTCCTCTCCCTGTCGCTGTCGGGGCGAGGCGCTGAGGCACGAGGGCGACAATGAATTTTGCAGATCAGGCGTCCACTGCTGTCACAATCTGCCTAGCGCTGGAGGTCCCGGCGCTAACTTATAGCGGCGATGCTATGGGTGCGGGGGTGCGGGGGTGGGAGGGGCTGGATTTGGCGCGCTACTACCTCAGCAGCGTTAGTGCCCCTGCCAGACTCTGAAGTACCGAATTTCCACCCCCTTCTGTTTAATGGATCTGAAGACATTTTTACTCTTGTATGTTGCTTAGTGCATTTCCACCGACACTCACCCGACCACTCTTGTGACAAGCTCCCGACATTTCTTGCATTCCTCGCAATCAACCTTTTTCAAAGCTCCTTTTTTCTTTCTTAATTTGCAATCAGCTGTCATATTGATTCATTTTGGGGCCATTTCTTTGACTCTATTCTTGCTAATGTAACAAACTAATGGATCTTTGCATTCTGATGGATGTCTTTGAAGGTATTCCATGCGTCCTGTTAATAAATGACTCTCCCTGTCAATTTATTATTCCTCTTCCCTCATGCCTTGCTATTTGTCCTTTTTAAACGTTTCTACTTAAGATTCACACACTTCACCACTGTATTCCCAACTGCCATTATTTAAAAATAAAATCTTCACAGCTCTCCCTTACAAGATACTTCCAAACCTTAGCTTTAACTTTTGTACATTTTCGCTTTCATTTCGGAACATAGGAACAGGAGGAGGCCGTTCAGCCCCTCGAGCCTGTTCAGCCATTCAATGAGACCATGGCTGATCTGTATCTGGCTGATCTGTATCTTAACTCCTTTACCCACCTTGGTTCGGTAACCCTTATTACCCTTTCCAAATAAAAATCTATCAACATCAGTTTTGACATTATCAATTGACCCCCAGCCTCGACAGCTTTTTGGGGGAGAGAATTCCAGATTTCCACTGCCCTTTGTGTGGAGAAGCGCTTCTCGACATCACCCCTGAATGGCCCAGCATTTATTGCCCATCCCTAACTTTAAAGTTCTGCCCCCTTGTTCTGGACTTTCCCACCAGAGAAAATAGTTTCTCGCTGTCTACCCTATAAAATCCTTTAATCATCTTAAACACCTCAATCCTTATATACACCGTAAGCACCTTCACCACACGGACTGCAGCGGTTCAAGGCGGCGGCTCACCACCACCTTCTCAAGGACAGTTAGGGATGGGCAATAAATACCGGCCTTGGCAGCGACGCCCACATCCTGTGAATGAATAAAAAAACTAATAAATGTTAGATGACCCCTTAATCTTCTATGCTCAAGTGAATACAAGCCTAGTTCATACAACCTGTCCTGAGAAATTAACTCCTCTATCTATGGTATCAGTCTGGTGAATCTGCACTGCATGTTCTTATTTCATTATTGTTCTTTTTGACTTACCACTTGTTGGAATTCTGCTGGGCTTCCATTACCATTTTTAATTTTCTCATATTATGAATAATCATATTCAAAAGGTCTGCACGGTCCAAGGTTAGATTACGAATTTAAAGGGTGAAAAAACATTTTCACTGATCCAATCTTAACTTTGTGTTTCTCTCTCCTTGGATCGCTGAAATGAATAGATGGGAATAACTGACTGACTAATAGGGGCAGTGGTCGAGGTTACCAGCTTCAGAGCAGATCGCTGCAGTCACTGCATTATCATCATACGAGGTTACCAGCTTCAGAGCAGATCGCTGCAGTCACTGCATTATCATCATACGAGGTTACCAGCTTCAGAGCAGATCGCTGCAGTCACTGCATTATCATCATATCATCATAGGCAGTCCCTCGGAATCGAGGAAGACTTGATTCCACTCTTAAAAATGAGTCCTTAGGTGACTGAACAGTCCAATATGAGAACCACAGCCCCTGTCACAGGTGGGACAGATAGTCGTTGAGGGAAGGGGTGGGTGGGACTGGTTTGCCGCACGCTCTTTCCGCTGCCTGCGCTTGATCTCTGCATGCTCTCGGCGATGAGACTCGAGGTGCTCAGCGCCCTCCCAGATGCACTTCCTCCACTTAGGGGGATCTTTCACCAGGGACTCCCAGGTGACAGTGGGGATGTTCAGGGAGGGTGTCCCTGTAACGTTTCCTCTGCCCACCTTTGGCTCATTTGCCGTGAAGGAGTTCCGAGTAGAGCGCTTGCTTTGGGAGTCTCGTGTCTGGCATGCGGACAATGTGGCCTGCCCAGTGGAGCTGATCAAGTGTGGTCAGTGCTTCGATGCTGGGGATGTTGGCCTGGGCAAGGACGCTGATGTTGGTGCGTCTCTCCTCCCAGGGGATTTGTAGGATCTTGCAGAGACATCATTGGTGGCATCTCTCCAGAGACTTGAGGTGTCTACTGTACATGGTCCATGTCTTTGAGCCATACAGGAGGGCGGGTATTACTACAGCCCTGTAGACCATGAGCTTGGTGGCAATTTTGAGGGCCGGTCTTCAAGCACTCTTTTCCTCAGGCGGCCGAAGGCTGCACTGGCGCACTGGAGGCGGTGTTGAATATCATCATCAATGTCTGCTCTTGTTGACTGCAGTCGCTGCACCCAATACTCGAAACCACTGCCGAGTGACTGAAGGCCGGATTGTAGTGTTGACGCTCAGGTCAAGGAGTTCAAATTGAACAGTTTGGGGCAGATTTTCACTTCCTCCCTGCTCTGTTTTTAGCCCTGGAGCGGCGGCAAAGGCGGCAGTGAGGTGTTCTGGGCGGGCGGTCAGCCTCCAGCGCCCCGCGGTGATCCTCGGGTCAGGTTTAGCGGTGGCGCAGAGCAGCACCGACCGGAAGAGCTGCGCCCGAGTGCAACGCCCCCTGGTCGCGACACCGGTGTGATTTTGGACTCATGCCCGACCCCTCCGCCCCGCAGCGCACCCAACAGTGAACGCCCGGGAAATCGGGTTGGTCCAACGATACTGACAGCGGAGAGGTAGGTAATGCAGTCCTTAGGTAAGGTAGTAATTTTTTTGCGATTTGTGTTGTGGTGGTGTGCGCAAAGTTTTGGGAATGTTTTTGTGTTTTTTTGTGTTCTCCCCCCCTCCAGGCATCTCTGGGAATGCTCCCGGCCTGGTTCTTTAACTCGGGAGTTTCCCACGCTAACACCCTCAGAGAGGTGTACAAAGCCTCCCTTAGTACCGCGCCCCCTGACTCAGGGCCCAGCTGCCCAATGTTACTGACTGAGGCGCAAACTGTTCCCGAGCACTAACTTTAGCGCCCGCCACCATTACCGCCCCAAAATCATCAAAGCCGAAAAACCAGCCCTGAGTCCACTAGTGAAAACCTTCAACTTTCACAAACCTTCCTGTAAAATAAATAGCTCAACCAAAAGTCACCAGAGCAGAACACATGTGCGAACCACCAATGCAAAGTATTTCTGCAGAGTCCGTGAGACCGATCTCCCATTCTGGGAGAGCCCTGGACAATCCGGGAGGGTTGGCAACCCGAAGATTCTGTCTCACCCATCCAGACTGGAGGGGAGGGGGAGAGCTGTATTTGGAAAGAGTGTGCATAATTTTAAAAGTTCGACCTGCGCCCCCTACCCTCATCCTCTTCTCAAGGCCCAGCTTACTGCAGCTCCTCATCAACAAGCATGCAAGAGCCTCTTTCAGCATTGAGCAATTTTCAACACACTACAATTAGGCTGTTAATCCACTGTGGCTCATACTGCAAGCTATTGCCAAAACTGTCCAAATATTGACGATGTTGTTTCACGAAGCCAAAGTGTGCACAAATATATACACTTGGCCCTTCGCTGTTCAGTCTTGTAATGTATGCAGCTGTGAGTATGCTCATAACTATTTCAGTTGTGAACATTAAACAAGTGCCCCGTGGCTAAAAGCTGTCGGGGGGTGGAGGGCACTAAAACCGATAAACATAGACAAATTAAACTTTAAACATTAAGGGCCAAATTAAAATTTGGTTGCCGGGGGTGATGATGCACTCCAGTCCCTCCGGTGCCCACCTCTCGCAGAAGGCCTCGAGCGTACCGGTGACACCGCGTGCTCCATCTCCAAGGACACCCTGGCTCAGATGTACACGCGGAAGAGAGGCAGGCAGTCGGGCTGAACGACCCCCTCGACCGCCCGCTGTCTGGACCGGCTGATGGCACCCTTGGCCGTGCCCAGGAGCACTCCTACAAGGAGGCCCTCGGACCTACCCGCTCCCCTCCGCACAGGGTGCCCAAAGATAAGGAGTGTGGGACTGATGTGCAAACAGAATTTGAGGAGCAGCCCCCTTCAAATATTGGAAGAGGGGCTGCAACCTCGCACATTCAACATAGACATGGAATATGGACTCTTCCAGACCGCAGAAATTGCAGGCGGCCTGGGAGCCAGTGAACCACTTCTCTATGCAACACCCTCCAGGCCAAGTCCCCAATAAATAGTGGGAGGACTCCCGCGTAGAGTGCCCTCCATCGGGGACCCCCGCCTCCTCCGGACGGCAAGATGGTACGCCATGGCGTGTCCGGACGGCAGGCGAGGATGGCAAAGTTGAGAGTGTGCAGGAGCAGCCCGTACAGGAAACCCCTCCGTGCAGAACTGAAAGACACAGAGGGGATTTCCCCGAGGAGGCTCAGGGAGTGAGGCGACGGCTCCCGAGGGAGGGTCCGGGGTTTGGCGCCGATGAGAAATTCCATCCGGATGGTGGTCAGTTTGGACGGGATCTCCCCACGTGCTTGAGCCTCCTCGATACACCTAACGGAGTCAGCGCCGAGCGCTGTTTTTAGCGACTGGATGGCATTGGCTGCGCGGCGGACGCCGGCCCAGGATAGGGGCCGTGCCAGCATGTCTGGCGCCATCCAGCCCGCTCCTCCGCCATCGAGCAGGTCCCTGACCCTGGTCACCTCACCAGCCACAACCCTCTCATCCGCCTGCCACCTAAAACCACGGTCGTGGAGGTGAGTATGCTCACAGGCTGGTAGAGCTGTTGAGTGGGAGTGGCTTAGCTAGGGCACGTGATGTTCATGTTAAGTCCTGACTCTAATATACTGACTTACACGAGACACATGCTGAAGTCAAGGTCACTCAGGACCTGCACCTTTAATTCCAGCTCTCCAGTGCTGCACTTGCCTGAGACCTCCCTTTATATACCTCAGTGGGACAGGTATGGAGTGTCTCCTGCAAGTGCACCCCTGGTGGTAAGTTATGCTTATTGTTACAGGTCATATCCAGTTACAGTCATGTATAGCATGGTAAGATACAGTTATATACAGTAATGTGAGATACATGACATCACCCTCCCCCAAGGTCTTCTTGCCTTTATAGATTCAGTCTCTCAGGTGGTCTGCACTCTCGCATGGAGCGTCTTAGTTGTGGTTCAGTTGTTTGCCTTGGTGCCTGTTTTTCATTCGGTGTGATTGCTGGTATCTCCTCTGGGCTGTCTGTTTCGTTCGGTGTGATTGCTGTTATAAGTACATAAGACGAACATAAGAATTAGGAACAGGAGTAGACCATCTAGCCCCTCGAGCCTGCTCCGCTACTCAACAAGATCATGGCTGATCTGGCCTTGGACTCAGCTCCACTTACCCGCCCGCTCTCCATAACCCTTAATTCCCTTATTGGTTAAAAATCTATCTATCTCTGATTTGAATACATTCAATGAGCTAGCCTCAACTGCTTCCCTAGGCAGAGAATTCCACAGATTCACAACCCTTCTCAGCTCGGTTTTAAATTGGCTCCCCCATACTTTGAGGATGTGCCCCCTAGTTCTAGTCTCCCCGACCAGTGGAAACAACCTCTCTGCCTCTATCTTGTCTATCCCTTTCATTATTTTAAATGTTTCTATAAGATCCCCCCTCATCCTTCTGAACTCCAGCGAGTAAAGACCCAGTCTACTCAATCTATCATCATAAGGTAAGCCCCTCATCTCCGGAATCAGCCTAATGAGTCGTCTCTGTACCCCCTCCAAAGCTAGTATATCCTTCCTTAAGTAAGGTGACCAAAACTGCATGCAGTACTCCAAGTGCGGCCTCACCAATACCCTATACAGTTGCAGCAGGACCTCCCTGCTTTTGTACTCCATCCCTCTCGCAATGAAGGCCAACATTCCATTCGCCTTCCTGATTACCTGCTGCACCTGCAAACTAACATTTTGGGATTCATGCACAAGGAGCCCCAGGTCCCTCTGCACCTCAGCATGTTGTAATTTCTCCCCATTCCAATAATATTTCCTTTTACTGTTTTTTTTCTAAGGTGGATGACCTCACACTTTCTGACATTGTATTCCATCTGCCAAACCTTAGCCCATTCGCTTAACCTATCTAAATCTCTTTGCAGCCTCTCTGTGTCCTCTACACAACCCGCTTTCCCACTAATCTTTGTGTCATCTGCAAATTTTGTTATACTACACTCTGTCGCCTCTTCCAGGTCATCTATGTATATTGTAAACAGTTGTGGTCCCAGCACTGATCCCTGTGGAACACCACTAACCACCGATTGCCAACCCGAAAAGGGCCCATTTATCCCGACTCTCTGCTTTCTGTTAGCCAGCCAATTCTCTATCCATGCTAATACATTTCCTCTGACTCCGCGTCCCTCTATCTTCTGCAGTAACCTTTTGTGTGGCACCTTAGCGAATGCCTTTTGGAAATCTAAACACACCACATCCATCGGTACACCTCTATCCACCATGCTCGTTATATCTTCAAAGAATTCCAGTAAATTAGTTAAACATGATTTCCCCTTCATGAATCCATGTTGTATTTGCTTGATTGCACTATTCCTATCTAGATGTCCCGCTATTTCTTCCTTAATGATAGCTTCAAGCATTTTCCCCATTACAGATGTTAAACTAACCGGCCTATAGTTACCTGCCTTTTGTCTGCCCCCTTTTTTAAACAGAGGCGTTACATTAGCTGCTTTCCAATCCGATGGTACCTCCCCAGAGTCCAGAGAATTTTGGTAGATTATAACGAATGCATCTGCTATAAATTCCGTCATCTCTTTTAATACCCTGGGATGCATTTCATCAGGACCAGGGGACTTGTCTACCTTGAGATCCATTAGCCTGTCCAGCACTACCCCCCTAGTGACAGTGATTGTCTCAAGGTCCTCCCTTCCCACATTCCCGTGACCAGAATTTTTGGCATGGTTTTTATGTCTTCCACTGTGAAGACCGAAGCAAAATAATTGTTTAAGGTCTCAGCCATTTCCACATTTCCCATTATTAAATCCCCCTTCTCATCTTCTAAGGGACCAACATTTACTTTAGTCATTCTTTTCCATTTTATATATCGGTAAAAGCTTTTACTATCTGTTTTTATGTTTTGCGCAAGTTTACTTTCGTAACCTAGCTTTCCTTTCTTTATTGCATTCTTAGTCATTCTTTGCTGACGTTTAAAATTTTCCCAATCTTCTAGTTTCCCACTAACCTTGGCCACCTTATATGCATTGGTTTTTAATTTGATACTCTCCTTTATTTCCTTGGTCATCCACGGCTGGTTATCCCTTCTCTTACCGCCCTTCTTTTTCACTGGAATATATTTTTTTTGAGCACTATGAAAGAGCTCCTTAAAAGTCCTCCACTGTTCCTCAATTGTACCACCGTTTAGTCTCCGTTTTATCTCGCCTGGGCTGTCTGTTGAGACTGCCCTTTCCTCAGGTTGTTCCACCTGTCTGTCCACCAGATGTGATGTGAGTTCCAATTTGTAGTCTGCCTCTGGTTCTTCAGTGTTATCAGTGAATCTACTTTTTACTTGGTCTACATGCCTCCGGCAGGTTTGGCCATTGTCCATTTGTACAACCAGTAGCCTGTTTCCCTCTTTGTCTGTTACTGTCCCTGCAAGCCATTTGGGACCCCGGCCATAGTTTTGCACAAACACTTTGTCCCCTATCTCATTCCACCTCCCCCTCGAATTTCGGTCATGGTACTCAGTTAGCTTTTGACTCTTAGCCTCAATAATTTCACGCATGTCTGGGAGGATTTACAAGAGCCTGGTCTTTACGGTTCGTTTCATCAATAGTTGCGCGGGGGGAAACCCCAGTCAACGAATGCGGACGAGATCTGTATGCCAGCAGCAGTCGCGACAGGCGGCTCTGCAGCGTGGTCCCTTGGATTCTGATTATGCCTTGTTTAATGATCTGCACTGCTCGCTCCGCCTGACCATTGGAGGCCGGCTTGAAAGGTGCCGTCTTAACGTGATTTATACCGTGGTCAACGATAAAATCGTGAAATTCTGCGCTGGTGAAATACGGACCATTATCACTGACCAATATGTCAGGAATGCCGTGCATTGCAAGCATGGTTCTAAGACTCTCCACAGTGGTGGAGGTGGTGCTCGAGTTTAAAATGGTGCACTCGACCCATTTTGAAAATGCATCAACGACTACAAGGAACATTTTGCCCATGAATGGGTCCGCATAGTCTACATGCACCCACGACCACGGTTTGGTGGGCCAGGGCCAGGGGCTTAGGGAGGCCTCCCTGGGGGCATTACTGAGTTGGGCACAAATGGTGCACCGCCGGACGCAGAGCTCCAAGTCCGCGTCAATGCCAGGCCACCAGACATGAGATCTGGTTATGGCCTTCATAAGGACGATTCCCGGGATGTAGCTCCCAGATAAACACCTCCCTGCCTTGTAAGGGCATAACTACTCGGCTGCCCCACATCAGGCAGTCTGCCTGTAGTGAGAGTTCATGCATGCGCCTATGGAAAGGTTTGACCTCCTCGGGGCAAGCATCGCGAGCCTCTGCCCAGTCACCGGTTAAAACACTTCTTTTAACTAGAGATAGCGTGGGGTCACTGGTCATCCAGGCTCTGATTTGGTGAGCCGTCATGGGCGAACCTGTGGATTCAAAGGCATTGATTGCCATGACCATCTCACAGTCCTGTTCGTCGGACTCTTCTGTGGTCACCAGGGGTAGCCTGCTAAGCGTGTGCCCACCGCTGAATGCGCGCCGAGGCGTTGGCATTTATTGCCTTGCACTCGGATAGTAGGGACGTGAGGGGTTTGTGGTCAGTTTCTAATGCAAACTTGGCCCCGAAAAGGTATTGGTGCATCTTTTTGACACCGTACACGCACGCGAGCGCCTCCTTCTCAACCATAACGTACCCGCGCTCCGCCCGCGAAAGTGACCTGGAGGCATAAGCAATGGGCTGCAATTTACCCGCATCATTGACGTGCTGTAAAATGCACCCAGCCTAGTACGCTGACGCATCACACATAAGGACTAACTTTTTACCTGGGTCAAAAAGGGCTAAAACACTCTTGGAACATAGAAGGTTGCGTGCCTTATTGAAGGCGCGTTCTTGGGCGTCCCCCCAAAACCAATCGCACCCCTTTCTGAGTAGCACGTGGAGAGGCTCCAGCAGTGTGCTCAAGTTCTGCCTAAAGTTCCCAAAGTAATTGAGTAGCCCGAGAAAGGCGTGCAGTTCCGAGACATTCCGGAGCCTGGGTACCAGGCGAATCGCTTCGGTTTTGGATTCGGTTGGGCGAATTCCATCAGTGGCAATCCTTCTGCCCAAAAATTCAACCTCAGGCGCGAGAAACAGACACTTGGATTTCTTAACTTTTAGGCCTACCCGATTCAATCGACTTAGTACTTCCTCAAGATTGCGGAGATGAGAGTCGGTGTCCCTGCCCGTGATGAGTATGTCATCTTGAAACACAACCGTCCCCGGGATGGACTTGAGCAGACTTTCCATGTTGCGCTGGAATATAGCAGCTGCCGACCTGATGCCGAATGGGCATCGATTGTACACAAAAAGGCCTCGATGTGTGTTGATGGTGGTGAGTAGCTTAGACTCTTCGGTCAGTTCTTGCGTCATATACGCAGATGTGAGGTCAAGTTTCGAGAAAAGTTTTCCTCCAGCCAACGTGGCTAATTGGTCCTCCGCTCTGGGCAGCGGGTATTGGTCCTTTAGGGAGGCTCTGTTTATGGTAGACTTGTAATCCCCACAGATTCGCACGGATCCATCAGGCTTCATGACGGGGACGATGGGGCTTGCCCAGTCGCTGAATTCCACGGGAGAAATTATGCCTTCCCGCAGAAGCCGGTCCAGTTCGTTTTCAATCTTTTCCCTCATCACATAAGGCACAGCTCTAGCCTTGTGATGGACCGGTCTGGTATTCTGTGTGATGTAGATTCTAACTTTAGCCCCTTTGAAGGTGCCCACACCTGGCTGAAAGAGATGTTCAAAACGGCTTAGAACTGTTGAGCAGGAGGTGCGTTCCAATTAAGTTCTGCTAGCCAGCTTCTCCCCAACAGGGCTGGGAGATCCCCGGGGACAATCCACAGGGAAAGTCGGTGCACCGTCCCTTTGTGTGTGACTGAGAGCATGGCGCTGCCAAGGACTGGGACAATTTCTTTAGTATAGGTACTTAGTTTGGTGTCGATCATTGTGAGTTTTGGTCTGTTGCTTTTGTGCGGCCACAGCTGTTCAAATTGTTGAACGCTCATGAGGGATTGACTGGCCTCCGTGTCCAGTTCCATGTTGACGGGTATCCCGTTGAGTAGAACCCTCATCATAATTGGAGGCGTCTTGGTGTAAGAACAGTGGACATTGATCATGTTAACCCGCTGTACCTCGGCATCCCGTGCACTGTTCCAACCGTCTTCTGGTCCGCTTTCCGATCCTTCCGATTCGTATACCAGCTGAGCTGCTGTTTTTCTGCACATGCGAGCCAGATGCCCTGTGTAGTTGCAGTTTCTGCAAACGGCATGCTGAAATTGACACACTCTGGTTGAATGCCTTCCCTCACATCTCCAACACAGACCGTTTCCATTGTTTCCGAAGGATGAGCTGCGTCTGACTGATCTCCCTTGAGCGTCTCTCAATTTGTTGTTGATTGCTCGCATTGTGGGTTGATGAGGTGTGATCGGCCGTTCATGGGGCCCTTGATTTTGATGGCTTCTGGTGCCACTGCCTGCTGTTGAAGGCTTGCTCTCCTGCCTTTGTCTATGTGTGGGGGTAGCGGTTTGTTTCACAATGTGAACCCCTTGTTCTGATGCCTCATTGGTTGTCGTACCCGAAGTATAGATCAGCCTCGTTTCTTCTTTGCCTGCCAGGAACATCTGTGCGACCAGTGCTGCTGCCTCTAGAGTCAAGTTCTTAGTCTCTATAAGCTTTCGGAATATGCCTGCGTGGCCTATTTCTTCAATAAAAAAAGTCTCTCAGTACTTCTCTCCTTAGTTCATTGGGGAACTCACATGAACTAGCCAGCCTCCGAAGTTCCGCCATGAAGTCGGGTATGCTCTGGCCCACACAGTGTCTGTAATTGTAGAACCTGTGTCTGGCCATGTGTAGGCTGCTCGCTGGCTTCAGGTGGTCTCTCACCAGTGTGCTCAACTCCTCAAACGACTTGCTTGCTGGTTTCTCGGGTGCCAGCAGGTCTTTATTTAAAGTGTATGTTTTCGAGCCATAGCTGGTCAAGAGATGGGCTCTTCTCTTGTCTGTCTTTTTGTCGCCCAGCCAGTCTTTGGTCACAAAGCTTTGCTGGAGCCTTTTCATAAAGTCATCCCAATTGTCTCCAGCATTGTATTTCTCATCTGAGCTGTTGGTAGCCATTCTGTGGATTCTGTGATCCCGTAACTCGTCGCCACTGTTAAGTCCTGACTCTAATGTACTGACTTACACGAGACACATGCTGAAGTCAAGGTCACTCAGGACCTGCACCTTTAATTCCAGCTCTCCGGTGCTGCACTTGCCTGAGACCTCCCTTTATCTACCACAGTGGGACAGGTATGGAGTGTCTCCTGCAAGTGCACCCCTGGTGGTAAGGTATGCTTATTGTTACAGGTCATATCCAGTTACAGTCATGTATAGCATGGTAAGATACAGTTATATACAGTAATGTGAGATACATGACAGTTCACAAGACTCAATAAAATCCCAGCCAGTTGTGTTCGGGGGATCCATGATGAGGCATGTGGGAGTGAGCTTGGTGGATGAACTGGTAATGTGTAATGTGGTTGTTAAACATTTTGCTAATACACCAACTAGTTCTTAATAGCAATGTGTTGCTATGAATTCTTAAGCAAAGAACCCATGAAGCAAACACATTACAGGTCTGAAGAATTCCATTGAGAGCTTATCACCCATGTTTTACCGGGTAATGCTATTCCCTCAGGGGCTAACTGTGGATCCTGTTTACCTGCTCTGACTACTGGACAATGCTTGATTCTTTCAGGAGATTTGCCTTATGAGAATTCCCTGAAATATGTGCATTAACTTGCATAACTTTCTTTTGTCAGTAACTGCACATCATTGGAACACATTGGGAGAGCAGAAATTGTTTTGCTGATAGCAGGGGTTATGAATGGTGATGTGAGGGCAATCAGTGATACCTTGTTGGCTGGAAATTCGACACATCCAGGAAGATTGGGTCTACCTCCCTCACGGTGCTGTGTACTGCTGTTGTTTTGGTCGTAAAGTGTCTTCTCCCTGTGGCCGAGTAGCTCCTCCCGGAGTCACAGTGCGGATTCCATCCCCTACGGGGCATAACGGATATGATTTTTGCAGCGCGACAGCTGCAGGAAAAATGCAGGGAACAGCGCCAGCCCTGATACATGGACTTCTTCAACCTTACAAAGGCCTTTGACACTGTCAACCGGGAGGGTCTGTGGAGCGTCCTCCTCCGTTTCGGATGCCTCCAAAAGTTCGTCAACATTCTCCGCCTGCTCCACGATGACATCCAGGCTGTGGTCCTTTAGCAACGGATCCATCACAGACCCAATCCACGTCCGGACCGGTGTCAAGCAGGGCTGTGTCATCACCCCAACCTGCTTCTCGATCTTCCTCGCCGCCATGCTCCACCTCACAGTCAACAAGCTCCCCGCTGGAGTGGAACTAAACTACAGAACCAGTGGGAATCTGTTCAACCATCACCATCTCCAGGCCAGATCCAAGACCTCCCCAACCTCTGTTGTCGAACTACAGTACGTGGACGACGCCTGCCTCTGTGCACATGCAGAGGCTGAACTCCAGGACATAGTCGACGTATTTACTGAGCATGGGCCTTACGCTAAACATCAGTAAGATAAAGGTCCTCCACCAGCCTGTCCTCGCCGCACAGCACTGCCCCCCAGTCATCAAGATCCACAGCGTGGCCCTGGACAACGTGGACCATTTCCCATACCTCGGGAGCCTCCTATCAAGAGCAGACATTGACGACGAGATTCAACACCGCCAGTGCAGTTTTCGGCGGCTTGAGGAAAAGAGTGCTTGAAGACCAGGCCCTCAAATCTGCCACCAAGCTCATGGTCTACAGGGCTGCAGTAATACCCGCCCTCCTGTATGGCTCAGAGACATGGACCATGTACAGTAGACACCTCAAGTCGCTAGAGAAATATCACTGACGATGTCTCCGCAAGATCCTACAAATCCCCTGGGAGGAGAGACGCACCAACATTAGCGTCCTCGACTAGGTCAACATCCCCAGCATTGAAGCACTGACCACACTAGATCAGCTCCACTGGGCAGATCACAACGTCCGCAGGCCAGACACAAGACTGCAAAAGCAAGCGCTCTACTCAAAACTTCTTCACGGCAAACGAGCCAAAGGTGGGCAGAGGAAACGTTACAAGGACACCCTCAAAGCCTCCCTGATAAAGTGCAACATCCCCACTGACACCTGGGAGTCCCTGGCCAAAGACCGCCCTAACTGGAGGAAGTGCATCCGGGAGGGCACTGAGCACCTCGGGTTTCATCGCCTAGAGCGTGCAGAAATCAAGCGCAGGCAGCGGAAGGAGCGTGCGGCAAACCAGTCCCACCCACCCCTTCCCTCAACGACTATCTGTCCCACCTGTGACAGGAACTATGGTTGTTGTATTGGACTGTTCAGCCACCTAAGGACTCATTCTAAAAGTGGTTGCAAGTCTTCCTCGATTCTGAGGGACTGCCTATGATGATGATGAAAGTGACTAGTGCTGAAGAAAGGTATCTGGTACCAGAGGGATAAAGCAGCAACTGCACATTGGATTGTCCTGTTGCTGTCTGGAAGGACTCGGTGGTGTTGAGGTTTAATGTGCTTTTCACTTTCACTCAGGAACATAGGAACAGGAGGAGGCCATTCAGCCCGTCGAGCCTGTCCCGCCATTCAATTAGATCATGGCTGATCTGTACCTAAACTCTATTTACCCGCCATTAATCCACATTCGTTAACGAGCAAAAATCTAGTGATCTCAGTCTTGAAAGTTCCACTTGATCTCCAGCATCCACAGCCTTCTGGGGGAGATTTCCATTACTCTGTGATTGAAAAAGTGATTCCTGATTTCACTCCTGAATGGTGTAGCTCGAATATTAAGATTATGTACCTCGTTCTTGATTTCTCCACCAGAGGAAATATTTTCCCACTTTTACTGAGAGTGCCAGCCAAATGTTGCTCTTTGCTCGAAGGCCGGGGTGCAGTAGCGGCCGGGTCCCAGAGCGGTGGGATTAGGGATCAGGAGCGGCGGGATCCAGGAGCGGCGGGGTCCAGGAGCAGCGGGGTCAGGGTCCAGGAGTGGCAGGGTCAGGGTCCAGATGCGGCAGGGTCAGAGTGTAGGAGCGGTGGGGTCGGGGTCCAGGAGTGGCGGAGTCGGGGATCAGGAGTGGCGGGGTCCAGGAGCGGCGGGGTCAGGGTCCAGGAGCGGCGGGGTCAGGGTCCAGGAGTGGTGGGGTCAGGGTCCAGGAGTGGCGGGGTCAGGGTCCAGGAGCGGCAGGGGTCGGGGTCCAGGAGCGGCAGGGTCAAGGTCCAGGAGCGGCGGGGTCAGGGTCCAGGAGTGGCGGGGTCGAGGTCCAGGAGCGACGGGGTCAGGGTCAGGGTTCAGGAGCGGCGGGGTCCAGGAGCAGCGGGGTCAGGGTCCAGGAGCGGCAGGGTCGGGGTCCAGGAGCGGCGAGGTCGGGGTCCAGGAGCGGAGGGGTCGGGGTCAGCGTTCAGGAGCGGCGGAGTCCAGGAGCAGCGGGGTCGGGGTCCAGGAGCGGCGGGGTCGGGGTCCAGGAGCGACGGGGTCGGGGTCAGCGTTCAGGAGCGGCGGGGTCCAGTAGCAGCTGGGTCAGGGTCCAGGAGCGGCGGGGTCGGGGTCCAGGAGCGGCGGGGTCGGGGTCCAGGAGCGGAGGGGTCGGGGTCAGGGTTCAGGAGCGGCGGGGTCCAGGAGCAGCGGGGTCGGGGTCCAGGAGTGGCGGGGTCAGGGTCGGGGTCCAGGAGCGGCGGGGTCGGGGTCAGGGTTCAGGAGCGGCAGGGTCCAGGAGCGGTGGGGTCGGGGTCAGGGTTCAGGAGCGGCGGGGTCCAGGAGCGGCGGGGTCTGGGTCCAGGAACGGCGGGGTCAGGTTCCAGGAGCGGCGAGGTCAGGGTCCAGGAGCGGCGGGGTCAGGGTCCAGGAGTGGCGGGGTCGGGGTCCAGGAGCGGCAGGGGTCGGGGTCCAGGAGCGGCAGGGTCAGGGTCCAGGAGCGGCGGGGGTCATGGTCCAGGAGTGGCGGGGTCGGGGTCCAGGAGCGACGGGGTCGGGGTCAGGGTTCAGGAGCGGCGGGGTCCAGGAGCAGCGAGGTCAGGGTCCAGGAGCGGCGGGGTCTGGGTCCAGGAGCGGCGGGGTCAGTGTTCAGGAGCGGCGGGGTCAGGGTCAGGGTTCAGGAGCGGCGGGGTTGGGGTCAGGAGCAACGAGCGGCGGGGTCGGGGTCCAGGAGCGGCGGGGTCAGGGTCCAGGAGCGCTGGGGTCAGGGCCCAGGAGCGGCGGGGTCAGGGTCCAGGAGCCACGGGGTCAGGGTGCAGGAGCGGCGGGGTCAGGGTCAGGGTCCAGGAGCGGTGTGGTCGAGGTTCAGGAGTGCCGGGGTCAGGGTCCAGGAGCGGTGGAGTCAGGGTCAAGGTCCAGGAGCGGCGGGGTCGTGGAGTGGCGGGGTCGCGATCTGGGTCCAGGAGTGGCGGGGTCGAGGAGAGGCAGGGTCGGGGTCAAGGAGAGGCGGGGTCGGGGTCCAGGAGCGGCGGGGTCTGGGTCCAGGAGCGGCGGGGACTGGGTCCATGAACGGCGGGGTCAGAGTCCAGGAGCGGCGGGGTTAGAGTCCAGGAGCGGCGGGGTCAGAGTCCAGGAGCGGCGGGGTCTGGGTCCATGAACGGCGGGGTCAGGTTCCAGGAGCGGAGGGGTCAGGGGCCCGGGGCGATGGGGTCAGGGTCCAGGAGCGGCGGGGTCAGGGTCCAGGAGCGGCGGGGTTGGGGTCCAGGTGCAGTGGGGTCGGGGTCGAGGCCAGGAGCGGCAGTGTCCAGGAGCGCGGGGTCAGGGTCCAGGAGCAATGGGGTCAGGGTCCAGGAGCAGTGGGTCAGGGTCCAGGAGTGTTGGGGTCGGGGTCCAGGAGCGGTGGGGCCGAGGTTCAGGAGTGCTAGGGTCAGGGTCCAGGAGCGACGGGGTCGGGGTCCAGGAGCGGTGGGGTTGAGGTTCAGGAGTGCCGGGGTCAGGATCCAGGAGCGGCGGGGTCAGAGTCCAGGAGCGGCGGGGTCGGGGTCAGGGTCAGGGTCCAGGAGCAGTGGGGTCAGTGTTGGGGTCCAGGAGCGTCGGAGTCGGGGTCCAGGAGCGCTGGGGTCAGGGTCAAGGTCCAGGAGCGTCAGGGTCGGTGACCAGGATCAAAGGGGTCGGGTTCCAGGAGCAGCGGGGTCAGGGTCCAGGAGCGACGGGGTCGTGGTCAGTGTCCATGAGCGGCGGGTTCGTGGAGTGGCGGTGTCGCGATCGGGGTCCAGGAGTGGCGGGGTCGGGGTCCAGGAGCGGTGGGGTCTGGGTCCATGAACGGCGGGGTCAGAGTCCAGGAGCGGCGGGGTCAGAGTCCAGGTGCGGCGTGGTCTGGGTCCATGAACGGCGGGGTCAGAGTCCAGGAGCGGCGGGGTCAGAGTCCAGGAGCGGCGGGGTCTGGGTCCATGAACGGCGGGGTCAGGTTCCAGGAGCGGCGTGGTCAGGGTCCAGGGGCGACGGGGTCAGGGTCCAGGAGCGGCGGGGTCACGGTATAGGAGCAGCGGAGTCAGGTTCCAGGAACGGCGGGGTCAGGGTCCAGGAGCGGCGGGGTCAGGGTCCAGGAGTGGTGGGGTCAGGGTCCAGGAGTGGTGGGGTCTGTGTCCAGGAGTGGAGGGGTCTGGGTCCAGGAGTGGCGGGTTCTGGGTCCAGGAGTGGCGGGGTCTGTGTCCAGGAGCGCGGGGTCGGGGTCCAGGAGCGGAGGGGTCGGGGTCAGGGTTCAGGAGCGGCGGAGTCCAGGAGCAGCGGGGTCGGGGTCCAGGAGCGGCGGGGTCGGGGTCCAGGAGCGACGGGGTCGGGGTCAGCGTTCAGGAGCGGCGGGGTCCAGTAGCAGCTGGGTCAGGGTCCAGGAGCGGCGGGGTCGGGGTCCAGGAGCGGCGGGGTCGGGGTCCAGGAGCGGAGGGGTCGGGGTCAGGGTTCAGGAGCGGCGGCGTCCAGGAGCAGCGGGGTCGGGGTCCAGGAGTGGCGGGGTCAGGGTCCGGGTCCAGGAGCGGCGGGGTCGGGGTCAGGGTTCAGGAGCGGCAGGGTCCAGGAGAGGCGGGGTCGGGGTCAGGGTTCTGTAGCGGTGGGGTCCAGGAGCGGCGGGGTCTGGGTCCAGGAACGGCGGGGTCAGGTTCCAGGAGCGGCGAGGTCAGGGTCCAGGAGCGGTGGGGTCAGGGTCCAGGAGTGGCGGGGTCGGGGTCCAGGAGCGGCAGGGGTCGGGGTCCAGGAGCGGCAGGGTCAGGGTCCAGGAGCGGCGGGGGTCAGGGTCCAGGAGTGGCGGGGTCAGGGTCCAGGAGCGACGGGGTCGGGGTCAGGGTTCAGGAGCGGCGGGGTCCAGGAGCAGCGAGGTCAGGGTCCAGGAGCGGCAGGGTCTGGGTCCAGGAGCGGCGGGGTCAGTGTTCAGGAGCGGCGGGGTCAGGGTCAGGGTTCAGGAGTGGCGGGGTTGGGGTCAGGAGCAACGAGCGGCGGGGTCGGGGTCCAAGAGCGGCGGGGTCAGGGTCCAGGAGCGCTGGGGTCAGGGCCCAGGGGCGATGGGGTCAGGGTCCAGGAGCGGCGGGGTCAGAGTCCAGGAGCGGCTGGGTTGGGGTCCAGGTGCAGTGGGGTCGGGGTCGAGGCCTGGAGCGACAGTATCCAGGAGCGCGGGGTCAGGGTCCAGGAGCAATGGGGTCAGGGTCCAGGAGCAGTGGGTCAGGATCCAGGAGTGGTGGGGTCGGGGTCCAGGAGCGGTGGGGTCGATGTTCAGGAGTGCTGGGGTCAGGGTCCAGGAGCGACGGGGTCGGGGTCCAGGAGCGGTGGGGTTGAGGTTCAGGAGTGCCGGGGTCAGGATCCAGGAGCGGCGGGGTCAGAGTCCAGGAGCGGCGGGGTTGGGGTCAGGGTCAGGGTCCAGGAGCAGTGGGGTCAGTGTTGGGGTCCAGGAGCGTCGGAGTCGGGATCCAGGAGCGCTGGGGTCAGGGTCAAGGTCCAGGAGCGTCAGGGTCGGTGACCAGGAGCAAAGGGGTCGGGTTCCAGGAGCAGCGGGGTCAGGGTCCAGGAGCGACAGGGTCGTGGTCAGTGTCCAGGAGCGGCGGGTTCGTGGAGTGGCGGGGTCGCGATCGGGGTCCAGGAGTGGCGGGGTCGGGGTCCAGGAGCGGTGGGGTCTGGGTCCATGAACGGCGGGGTCAGAGTCCAGGAGCGGCGGGGTCAGAGTCCAGGTGCGGCGTGGTCTGGGTCCATGAACGGCGGGGTCAGAGTCCAGGAGCGGTGGGTTCAGAGTCCAGGAGCGGCGGGGTCTGGGTCCATGAACGGCGGGGTCAGAGTCCAGGAGCGGCGGGGTCAGAGTCCAGGAACGGCGGGGTCTGGGTCCATGAACGGCGGGGTCAGAGTCCAGGAGCGGCGGGTTCAGAGTCCAGGAGCGGCGGGGTCTGTGTCCATGAACGGCGGGGTCAGGGTCCAGGAGCGGCGTGTTCAGGGTCCAGGGGCGACGGGGTCAGGGTCCAGGAGCGGCGGGGTCAGGGTATAGGAGCAGCGGAGTCAGGTTCCAGGAACGGCGGGGTCAGGGTCCAGGAGCGGCGGGGTCAGGGTCCAGGAGTGGTGGGGTCTGGGTCCAGGAGTGGAGGGGTCAGGAGCAACGAGCGGCGGGGTCGGGGTCCAGGAGCGGCGGGGTCAGGGTCCAGGAGCGCTGGGGTCAGGGCCCAGGAGCGGCGGGGTCAGGGTCCAGGAGCCACGGGGTCAGGGTGCAGGAGCGGCGGGGTCATGGTCAGGGTCCAGGAGCGGTGTGGTCGAGGTTCAAGAGTGCCGGAGTCAGGGTCCAGGAGCGGTGGAGTCAGGGTCAAGGTCCAGGAGCGGCGGGGTCGTGGAGTGGCGGGGTCGCGATCGGGGTCCAGGAGTGGCGGGGTCGAGGAGAGGCAGGGTCGGGGTCAAGGAGAGGCGGGGTCGGGGTCCAGGAGCGGCGGGGACTGGGTCCATGAACGGCGGGGTCAGAGTCCAGGAGCGGCGGGGTTAGAGTCCAGGAGCGGCGGGGTCAGAGTCCAGGAGCGGCGGGGTCTGGGTCCATGAACGGCGGGGTCAGGTTCCAGGAGCGGAGGGGTCAGGGGCCAGGGGCGATGGGGTCAGGGTCCAGGAGCGGCGGGGTCAGGGTCCAGGAGCGGCGGGGTCGGGGTCCAGGTGCAGTGGGGTCGGGGTCGAGGCCAGGAGCGACAGTGTCCAGGAGCGCGGGGTCAGGGTCCAGGAGCAATGGGGTCAGGGTCCAGGAGCAGTGGGTCAGGGTCCAGGAGTGGTGGGGTCGGGGTCCAGGAGCGGTGGGGTTGAGGTTCAGGAGTGCCGGGGTCAGGATCCAGGAGCGGCGGGGTCAGAGTCCAGGAGCGGCGGGGTCGGGGTCAGGGTCAGGGTCCAGGAGCAGTGGGGTCAGTGTTGGGGTCCAGGAGCGTCGGAGTCGGGGTCCAGGAGCGCTGGGGTCAGGGTCAAGGTCCAGGAGCGTCAGGGTCGGTGACCAGGAGCAAAGGGGTCGGGTTCCAGGAGCAGCGGGGTCAGGGTCCAGGAGCGACGGGGTCGTGGTCAGTGTCCAGGAGCGGCGGGTTCGTGGAGTGGCGGTGTCGCGATCGGGGTCCAGGAGTGGCGGGGTCGGGGTCCAGGAGCGGTGGGGTCTGGGTCCATGAACGGCGGGGTCAGAGTCCAGGAGCGGCGGGGTCAGAGTCCAGGTGCGGCGTGGTCTAGGTCCATGAACGGCGGGGTCTGGGTCCATGAACGGCGGGGTCAGAGTCCAGGAGCGGCGGGGTCAGAGTCCAGGAACGGCGGGGTCTGGGTCCATGAACGGCGGGGTCAGAGTCCAGGAGCGGTGGGTTCAGAGTCCAGGAGCAGCGGGGTCTGTGTCCATGAACGGCGGGGTCAGGTTCCAGGAGCGGCGTGGTCAGGGTCCAGGGGCGACGGGGTCAGGGTCCAGGAGCGGCGGGGTCAGGGTATAGGAGCAGCGGAGTCAGGTTCCAGGAACGGCGGGGTCAGGGTCCAGGAGCGGCGGGGTCAGGGTCCAGGAGTGGTGGGGTCTGGGTCCAGGAGTGGAGGGGTCTTGGTCCAGGAGTGGCGGGGTCTGGGTCCAGGAGTGGCGGGGTCTGTGTCCAGGAGCGCGGGGTCAGGGTCCAGGAGCCGCGGGGTCGGGGTCATGGTCAAGGTCCAGGAGCGTCATGGTCGGTGACCAGGAGCAAATGGGTTGGGTTCCAGGAGCGGAGGGGTAAGGGGCCAGGAGCTGTGGGGTTGGGGTCAGGGTCCAGGAGCTGTGGGGTTCGGGTCAGGGTCCATGAGCGATGGGGTAAGGCTACAGGAGCGTCGGGGTCATGTCCAGGAACGGTGTGGTCGGGGCCAGGAGTGGCAGGATCCAGGAGTGTCTGGGTCGGGGTTTAGGAGTGGCGGCGTCGTGATCGGGGTCCAGGAGCGGTGGCGTCAGGGTTGGGATCCAGGTGCGGCGGGGTCCAGGAGCGGCGAGGTCGGGGTCCAAGAGCGGCAGGTCGAGGATTGCCGGGGTCAGGATCCAGGAGTCACGGGGTCGGGGTCCAGGCACGGCGGGGTCTGGGTCCATGAATGGCGGGGTCAGAGTCCAGGAGCGGCGGGGTCAGAGTCCAGGAGCGGCGGGGTCCAGGAGCGGCGGGGTCAGGGTCCAGGAGCGGCGGGGTCTGGGTCCATGAACGGCGGGGTCAGAGTCCAGGAGCGGCGTGGTCAGGGTCCAGGGGCGACGGGGTCAGGGTCCAGGAGCGGCGGGGTCAGGGTATAGGAGCAGCGGAGTCAGGTTCCAGGAACGGCGGGGTCAGGGTCCAGGAGCGGCGGGGTCAGGGTCCAGGAGTGGTGGGGTCTGGGTCCAGGAGTGGAGGGGTCTGGGTCCAGGAGTGGCGGGGTCTGGGTCCAGGAGTGGCGGGGTCTGTGTCCAGGAGCGCGGGGTCAGGGTCCAGGAGCCGCGGGGTCGGGGTCATGGTCAAGGTCCAGGAGCGTCATGGTCGGTGACCAGGAGCAAATGGGTTGGGTTCCAGGAGCGGAGGGGTAAGGGGCCAGGAGCTGTGGGGTTGGGGTCAGGGTCCAGGAGCTGTGGGGTTCGGGTCAGGGTCCATGAGCGATGGGGTAAGGCTACAGGAGCGTCGGGGTCATGTCCAGGAACGGTGTGGTCGGGGCCAGGAGTGGCAGGATCCAGGAGTGTCTGGGTCGGGGTTTAGGAGTGGCGGCGTCGTGATCGGGGTCCAGGAGCGGTGGCGTCAGGGTTGGGATCCAGGTGCGGCGGGGTCCAGGAGCGGCGAGGTCGGGGTCCAAGAGCGGCAGGTCGAGGATTGCCGGGGTCAGGATCCAGGAGTCACGGGGTCGGGGTCCAGGCACGGCGGGGTCTGGGTCCATGAATGGCGGGGTCAGAGTCCAGGAGCGGCGGGGTCAGAGTCCAGGAGCGGCGGGGTCCAGGAGCGGCGGGGTCAGGGTCCAGGAGCGGCGGGGTCTGGGTCCATGAACGGCGGGGTCAGAGTCCAGGAGCGGCGGGGTCAGAGTCCAGGAGCGGCGGGGTCGAGAAGTGGCGGGGTCAGGGTCCAGGAGCGGTGGGGTCAGGTTCAACGTCCAGGAGCGGTGAGGTCGGGGTCAGGGTCCAGGAGCCGCAGGGTCGGGGTCAGGGCGGCGGGGTCAGGGGCCAGGAATGGCAGGGTCGAGGAGTGGCGGGTCAGGGTCCAGGAATGGTGGGGTCGGGGTTCAGGTGCGGCGGGGTCCAGGAGCGGCGGGGTCCAGGAGCGGCGGGGTCAGGGTCCAGGAGCGGTGGGGTCGGGGTCCAGGAGCGGTGGGGTCGGGGTCCAGGAGCCATGAGTTCAGGATCCAGGAGCGGTGAGGTCGGTGTTCAGGAGCGGCGGGGTCGGGGTTCAGGAGCGGCGGGGTCGGGTTTCAGGATCGGCGGGGTCAGGGTCCAGGAGCGGCGGATCGGGGTCCAGGAGCGATGCGGTCAGGGTCCAGGAGCGGCGGGGTCGGGGTCCAGAAGCGGTGGGTCAGGGTCCAGGAGCGGCGGGGTCGGGGTCCAGGAGCCATGGGTTCAGGATCCAGGAGCGGTGAGGTCGGTGTTCAGGAGCGGCAGGGTCGGGGTTCAGGAGCGGCGGGGTCGGGGTTCAGGAGCGGCGGGGTCAGGGTCCAGGAGCGGCGGGGTCGGGGTCCAGGAGCGATGCGGTCAGGGTCCAGGAGCGGCGGGGTCGGGGTCCAGGAGCGGTGGGTCAGGGTCCAGGAGCGGCGGGGTCAGAGTCCAGGAGCGGCAGGGTCAGGGTCCAGGAGCGGCGGGGTCAGAGTCCAGGAGCGACGGGGTCAGAGTCCAGGAGTGGCGGGGTCGGGGTCAGGGTCACGGTCCAGGAGCAGTGGAGTCAGCGTTGGGGTCCAGGAGCTGCGGGGTCAGGGTCCAGGAGCGAGGGAGTCGGTGTTCAGGAGTGGCGGGGTCGGGGTCCAGCAGCGGTGGGGTCAGGATCCAGGAGTGGCGGGTCAGGGTCCAGGAGCGGCGGGGTCAGGGTCCCGGAGTATTGGGGTCGGGGTCCATGAGCGATGGGGTCGTGGTCCAGGAACGGTGGGGTCGGGGTCCAGGAGTGGCAGGATCCAAGAGTGTCTGGGTCGGGGTTTAGAAGTAGCGGGGTCGTGATCGGGGTCCAGAAGTGTCGGCGACAGGATCCAGGAGCTGCGGGGTCCAGGAGTGGCGGGGTCACGATCGGGGTCCAGGAGTGGTGGGGTAAGAGTTGGAATCCAGTAGTGGCGGGGTCGGGGTCCAGGAGTGGCGGGGTCACAATCGGGGTCCAGGAGTGGCAGGGTCGGGGTCCAGGAGTGGCGGGGTCACGATCGGGGTCCAGGAGTGGTGGGGTCAGGGTCGGGGTCCAAGAGTGGCGGGGTCCAGGAGTGGCGGGGTCGGGGTCCAGGAGTGGCGGGGTCACGATCGGGGTCCAGGAGTGGCAGGGTCGGGGTCCATGAGTGGCGGGGTCACAATCGGGGTCCAGGAGTGGTGGGGTCAGGGTCGGGGTCCAGGAGTGGCGGGATCCAGGAGTGTCTGGGACGAGGTCCAGGAGCGTCGGGGCCCAGGAGTGGTGGGGTCAGGGTTGGGGTCCAGGAGTGGCGGAGTCGGTGACCAGGAGCAGTGGGGTCAGGGTCAAGGTGCAGGAGCGGCGGGGTCCAGGAGTGGCGGGGCCGGGGTCGGTGTCCAGGAGTGGCGGGGTCGCAATCGGGGTCCAGGAGCGCCGGAGTCGAGGAGTGCCGGGGCCAGGGTCCAGGAGCAGTGGGGTCAGGGTCAAGGTACAGGACTGGCGGGGTCCAGGAGTGGCGGGGCCGGGGTCCAGGAGCGGCGGAGTTGAGGAGTGGCAGGATCAGCGACCAAAAGCTGTGGAGTCGAGGAGTGGCAGGGTCATGGACCAAGAGCGGCGGGGTCAGGGGTCAGGAGCGGCGGGGTCAGGGGCCAGGAGCTGCAGGGTCCAGGAGCGGGGGTCGGTGTCCAGGAGTGGCGGGAGCCAGGAGTGTCTGGGTCAGGGTCCAGGAGCGTCGTGGTCGAGGAGTGGCGGGGTCAGGGTCCAGGAGCAGTGGGGTCAGGGTCAAGGTACAGGAGCGTCAGGGTCGGTGACCAGGAGCAAAGGGATCAGGTTCCAGGAGCGGCGGGGTCAGGGGCCAGGAGCGACGGGGTCAGGGGCCAGGAGCAATGGGGCCGGGCTCGGTGTCCAGGAGTGGCGTGGTCGTGATCGGGGTCCAGGAGTGGTGGGGTCTGGGTCTGGGTCGGGGTCCAGGAGCGGCGGGGTCGGGTCCAGGAGAGGCGGTGTCGGGGTCAGGGTCCAGGAGCTGCGGGGTTCGGGGCAGGGTCCAGGAGCGGCAGGGTCTAGGAGTGGCGCGGGGTCATGGTCCAGGAGCAGTGGGGTCAGGGTCAAGGTCCTGTACGGGATCAGGATCAAGGTCCAGGAGCGTCAGGGTCGGTGACCAGGAGCAAAGGCGTCGGGTTCCAGGAGCGGCGGGTTCAGGGGCCAAGAGCTTCAGGGTCAGGGTCCAGGAGCGACGGGGTCAGGGTCAGGGTCCAGGAGCGGCGGGGTCGTGGAGTGGTGGGGTCGCGATCGGGGTCCAGGAGTGGCGGGGTCAGGGTCTGGGTCCAGGAGTGGCGGGGTCGTGGTCCAGGAGCATTGAGGTCGGTGACCAGGAGCGGCGGGGTCAGGGTCCAGGAGCTGCGTGGTTGAGGTCAGGGTCCAGGAACGGCGGGGTCAGGGTCCAAAAGTGTCGGGGTCAGGGTCCAGGAGCGGCGGGGTCAGGGTCCAGGAGCGGCGGGGTCAGGGTCCAGGAGCGCGGAGTCTAGATCCAGGAGCGGCGGGGTCAGGGTCCAGGAGCGGTGGGGTCAGGGTCCAGGAGCGCGGGGTCTGTGGCCAGGAGCGGCGGGGTCAGGGTCCAGGAGCGCGGGGTCAGGGGCCAGGAGCTTCAGGGTCAGGGTCCAGGAGCGACGGGGTCAGGGTCAGGGTCCAGGAGCGGCGGGGTCGTGGAGTGGTGGGGTCGCGATCGGGGTCCAGGAGTGGCAGGGTCAGGGTCTGGGTCCAGGAGTGGCGGGGTCATGGTCCAGGAGCGTTGGGGTCGGTGACCAGGAGCGGCGGGGTCAGGGTCCAGGAGCTGCGTGGTTGAGGTCAGGGTCCAGGAACGGCGGGGTCAGGGTCCAGGAGTGGCGGGGTCAGGGTCCAGGAGTGGCGGGGTCAAGGTCCAGGAGCGGCGGGGTCAGGGTCCAGGACCGGTGGGGTCAAGATCAGGAGCGCGGGTTCTGGGTCCAGGAGTGGCGGGGTCAGGGTTCGGGTCCAGGAGCCGTGTGGTCGGGGTCAGGGTCAAGGTCCAGGAGCGTCAGGGTTGTTGACCAGGAGCAAAGGGGTCGGGTTCCAGGAGCGGTGGGGTCAGGGGCCAGGAGTGGCGGGGTCCAGGAGCGGTGGGGTCAGGGTCCAGGAGCGGCGGAGTCTGGGTCGAGGAGTGGCGGGGTTCGGGTCAGGATCCAGGAGCGATGGGGTCAGGGTCCAGGAGTGGCGGGGTCAGGGGCCAGGAGCTGCGGGGTTGGGGTCAGGGTCCAGGAGTGGCGGGGTCAGGGTCCAGGAGCGCGGGGTCTGGATCCAGGAGCGGCGGGGTGGGGGTCGGGGTCCAGAAGCCGCGCGGTCGGGGTCAGGGTCAAGGTCCAAGAGTGTCAGGGTCGGTGACCAGGAGCAAATGGGTCGGGTTCCAGGAGCGGCGGGGTCAGGGTCCAGGAGCGGCGGGGTCAGGGTCCAGGAGCGGTGGGGTCAGGGGCCAGGAGCTGCGGGTTTGTGGTCAGGGTCCATGAGTGGCGGGGTCAGGGTCCAGGAGCGGCGGAGTTGGGGTCAGGGTCCAGGAGCGGCGGGGTGATGGTCCAGGAATGGTGGGGTCGGGGGCCAGGAGCGGCAGGGTCGAGGAGTGGCGGGGTCAGGATCCAGGAGCCATGGGGTCGGGGTCCAGGAGCGATGGGGTCGGGGGCCAGGAGTGGCAGAATCCAGGAGTGTCTGGGTTGGGGTTTAGGAGTGGCGGGGTCGTGATCGGGGTCCAGGAGCGGTGGGGTCAGGGTTGGGATCCAGGTGCGGCGGGGTCCAGGAGCGGCGGGGTCGCGGTCCAGGAACGGTGAGGTCGGGGTCCTGCAGCGGCAGGGTCGGGGTCCAGGAGCAGCGGGGTCCAGGAGCGGCGGGGTCAGTGTCCAGGAGCGGCGGGGTCAGAGTCCAGGAGCGGCGGGGTCGAGGAGTGGCGGGGTCAGGGTCCAGGAGCGGCGGGGTCAGGTTCAAGGTTCAGGAGCGGTGAGGTCGGGGTCAGGGTTCAGGAGCCGCGGGGTCGGGTCAGGGTCAACGTCCAGGAGCGTCAGGGTCGGTGACCAGGAGCAAAGGTGTCGGGTTCCAGGAACGGCGGGGTCAGGGTCCAAGAGCGGCGGGGTCGGGGTTCAGGAGCGGTGGGGTCGGGGTCCAGGAGCCACGGGGTCAGGGTCCAGGAGCGGCGGGGTCGGGGTTCAAGAGCGGCGGGGTCCAGGAGCGGCGGGGTCGGGGTCCAGGATCGGTGGGGTCTGGGTCCAGGAGCGATGGGGTCAGGGTCCAGGAGCGGCGGGATCGGGGTCCAGGAGCGATGGAGTCAGTGTCCAGGTGCGGCGGGGTCAGAGTCCAGGAGCGGCGGGGTCGGGGTTCAGGTAGGGGGGGTCGGGGTTCAGGAGTGGCGGGGTCCAGGAGCGTCAGGGTCCAGGAGCGGCGGGGTCAGGCTCCAGGAGCGGCGGGGTCCAGGAGTGGCGGGGTCGGGGTCCAGGATCGGTGGGGTCTGGGTCCAGGAGCGATGGGGTCAGGGTCCAGGAGCGGCGGGATCGGGGTCCAGGAGCGATGGAGTCAGTGTCCAGGTGCGGCGGGGTCAGAGTCCAGGAGCGGCGGGGTCGGGGTCAGGGTCAGGGTCCAGGCGCAGTGGGGTCAGCGTTGGTGTCCAGGAGCTGCGGGGTCAGGGTCCAGGAGCGAGCGGGTCATGATCCAGGATCGGTGGGGTCAGGGTCCAGGAGCGGCGGGGTCAGGGTCCCGGAGCATTGGGGTCAGGGTCCAGAAGCGATGGGGTCAGGGTCCAGGAGCGGCGGAGTCGTGGTCCAGGAACAGTGGAGTCGGGGTCCAGCAGTGGCAGGATCCAGGAGTGTCTGGGTCGGGGTTTAGAAGTAGCGGGGTCGTGATCGGGGTCCAGGAGTGTCGGCGACAGGATCCAGGAGCTGCGGGGTCTAGGAGTGGCGGGGTCACGATCGGGGTCCAGGAGTGGTGGGTTCAGAGTTGTGATCCAGGAGTGGCGGGTCGGTGTCCAGGAGTGACGGGGTTGTTGTCCAGGTGCGGCGGGTTCCAGGAGTGGCGGGGTCGGAGTCCAAGAGTGGCGGGGTCGGGGTCCAGGTGCGGCGGTGTCCAGGAGTGGCGGGGTCGGGGTCCAGGAGTGGCGGGGTCACGATCGGGGTCCAGGAGTGGCAGGGTCGGGGTCCAGGAGTGGCGGGGTCACGATCGGGGTCCAGGAGTTATGGGGTCAGGGTTGGGGTCCAGGAGTGGCGGAGTCGGTGACCAGGAGCAGTGGGGTCAGGGTCAAGGTCCAGGAGCGGCGGGGTCCAGGAGTGGCGGGGCCGGGGTCGGTGTCCAGGAGTGGCGGGGCCGCGATCGGGGTCCAGGAGCGGCGGAGTCGAGACGTGGTGGGGTCAGGGTCCAGGAGCAGTGGGGTCAGGGTCAAGGTCCAGGAGCGGCGGGGTCCAGGAGTGTTGGGGTCGGGGTCCAGGAGCGGTGGGGTCTGGGTCCAGGAGCGATGGAGTCAGGGTCCAGGAGCGGCGGGGTCGGGGTCCAGGAGCGATGGGGTCAGGGTCCAGGAGGGGCGGGGTCAGAGTCCAGGAGCGGCAGGGTCAGGGTCTAGGAGCGGCGGGGTCAGATTCCAGGTGCGGCGGGGTCAGAGTCCAGGAGCGGCGGGGTCCAGGAGTGGCGGGGTCGGGGTCCAGGAGCGGTGGGGTCTGGGTCCAGGAGCGATGGGGTCAGGGTCCAGGAGCGGCGGGGTCGGGGTCTAGGAGCGGCGGGGTCGGGGCCCAGGAGCGGCGGGGTCAGGATCCAGGAGCGGCGCGGTCAGAGTCCAGGAGCGGCAGGGTCAGGGTCCAGGAGCGGCGGGGTCAGAGTCCAGGTGCGGCGGGGTCAGAGTCCAGGAGCGGCGGGTTCGGGGTCAGGGTCAGAGTCCAGGAGCAGTGGGGTCAGCGTTGGGGTACAGGAGCTGCGGGGTCAGGGTCCAGGAGCGAGGGGGTCGGGGTTCAGGAGTGGCGGGGTCGGGGTCCAGCAGCGGTGGGGTCAGGGTCCAGGAGTGGTGGGGTCAGAGTTGTGATCCAGCAGTGGCGGGGTCGGTGTCCAGGAGTGACGGGGTTGTTGACCAGGTGCGGCGGGTTCCAGGAGTGGCGGGGTCGGAGTCCAAGAGTGGCGGGGTCGGGGTCCAGGTGCGGCGGTGTCCAGGAGTGGCGGGGTCGGGGTCCAGGAGTGGCGGGATCACGATTGGGGTCCAGGAGTGGCAGGGTCGGGGTCCAGTAGTGGCGGGGTCACGATCGGGGTCCAGGAGTGATGGGGTCAGGGTCGGGGTCCAGGAGTGGCGGGATCCAGGAGTGTCTGGGTCGGGGTCCAGGAGCGTCGGGGTCCAGGAGTGGTGGGGTCAGCGTTGGGGTGCAGGAGTGGCGGAGTCGGTGACCAGGAGCAGTGGGGTCAGGGTCAAGGTCCAGGAACGGCGGGGTCCAGGAGCGGCGGTGTCCAGGAGTGGCGGGGCCGGGGTCGGTGTCCAGGAGTGGTGGGGCCGCGATCGGGGTCCAGGAGCGGCGGAGTCGAGACATGGTGGGGTCAGGGTCCAGGAGCAGTGGGGTCAGGGTCAAGGTCCAGGAGCGGCGGCGTCCAGGAGTGTTGGGGTCGGGGTCCAGGAGCGGTGGGGTCTGGGTCCAGGAGCGATGGAGTCAGGGTCCAGGAGGGGCGGTGTCAGAGTCCAGGAGCGGCAGGGTCAGGGTCCAGGAGCGGCGGGGTCAGAGTCCAGGTGCGGCGGGGTCAGAGTCCAGGAGCGGCGGGGTCGAGGAGTGGCGGGGTCGGGGTCCAGGAGCGGTGGGGTCTGGGTCCAGGAGCGATGGGGTCAGGGTCCAGGAGCGGCGGGGTCGGGGTCTAGGAGCGGCGGGGTCGGGGCCCAGGAGCGGCGGGGTCAGGGTCCAGGAGCGGCGGGGTCAGAGTCCAGGAGCGGCAGGGTCAGGGTCCAGGAGCGGCGGGGTCAGAGTCCAGGTGCAGCGGGGTCAGAGTCCAGGAGCGGCGGGTTCAGGGTCAGGGTCAGAGTCCAGGAGCAGTGGGGTCAGCGTTGGGGTCCAGGAGCTGCGTGGTAAGGGTCCAGGAGTGAGGGGGTCGGGGTTCAGGAGTGGCGGGGTCGAGGTCCAGCAGCGGTGGGGTCAGGGTCCAGGAGCGCGGGGTCTGGATCCAGGAGCGGCGGGGTCAGAGTCCAGGAGCGGTGGGGTCAGGGTCCAGGAGCGCGGGGTCTGTGTCCAGGAGCGGTGGGGTCAGGGTCCAGGAGTGGCGGAGTCTGGGTCGAGGAGTGGCGGGGTTCGGGTCAGGGTCCAGGAGCGATGGGATCAGGGTCCAGGAGTGGCGGGGTCAGGGTCCAGGAGCGGTGGGGTCAGGGGCCAGGAGCTGCGGGGTTGGGGTCTGGGTCCAGGAGTGGCGGAATCAGGATCCAGGAGCCACGGGGTCGGGGTCCAGGAGCGATGGGGTCATGCTCCAGGAGCGGCGGGGTCATGTCCAGGAACGGTGTGGTCGGGGGCCAGGAGTGGCGGGGTCCAGGAACGGCGGGGTCAGGGTCCAGGAGCGGCGGGGTCTGGGTCCATGAACGGCGGGGTCAGAGTCCAGGAGCGGCGGGGTCAGAGTCCAGGAGCGGCGGGGTCGAGGAGTGGCGGGGTAAGGGTCCAGGAGCGGCGGGGTCGGGGTTCAGGAGCGGCGGGGTCCAGGAGCGGCGGGGTCCAGGAGCGGCGGGGTCAGGGTCCAGGAGCGGTGGGGTCGGGGTCCAGGAGCCACGGGGTCAGGATCCAGGAGCGGTGAGGTCGGTGTTCAGGAGCCGCGGGGTCGGGGTTCAGGAGCGGCGGGGTCGGGGTTCAGGAGCGGCGGGGTCATGGAGCGGCGGGGTCCAGGAGCGGCGGGGTCAGGCTCCAGGAGCAGCGGGGTCCAGGAGTGGCGGGGTCGGGGTCCAGGAGCGGTGGGGTCTGTGTCCAGGAGCGATGGGGTCAGGGTCCAGGAGCGGCGGGGTCGGGGTCCAGGAGCGATGGGGTCAGGGTCCAGGAGCGGCGGGGTCAGAGTTCAGGAGCGTCAGGGTCAGGGTCCAGGTGCGGCGGGGTCAGAGTCCAGGAGCGGCGGGGTCGGGGTCAGGGTCAGGGTCCAGGAGCAGTGGGGTCAGCGTTGGGGTCCAGGAGCTGCGGGGTCAGGGTCCAGGAGCTAGGGGGTCTGGGTTCAGGAGTGGCGGGGTCGGGGTCCAGCAGCGGTGGGGTCAGGATCCAGGATCGGCGGAGTCAGGGTCCAGGAGCGGCGGGGTCAGGGTCCCGGAGCATTGGAGTCGGGGTCCAAAACGATGGGGTCAGGGTCCAGGAGCGGCGGGGTCGTGGTCCAGGAACGGTGGAGTCGGGGTCCAGGAGTGGCAGGATCCAGGAGTGTCTGGGTCGGGGTTTAGAAGTAGCGGGGTCGTGAACGGGGTCCAGGAGTGTCGGCGACAGGATCCAGGAGCTGCGGGGTCTAGGAGTGGCAGGGTCACGATCGGGGTCCAGGAGTGGTGGGGTCAGAGTTGGGATCCAGTAGTGGCGGGGTCGGTGTCCAGGAGTGACGGGGTCGTTGACCAGGTGCGGCGGGTTCCAGGAGTGGCGGGGTCGGGATCCAAGTGCGGCGGTGTCCAGGAGTGGCGGGGTCGGGGTCCAGGAGTGGCGGGGTCACGATCGGGGTCCAGGAGTGGCAGGGTCGGTGTCCAGAAGTGGCGGGGTCACGATCGTGGTCCAGGAGTGATGGGGTCAGGGTCGGGGTCCAGGAGTGGCGGGATCCAGGAGTGTCTGGGTCGGGGTCCAGGAGTGTCTGGGTCTGGGTCCAGGAGCAGCGTGGTCGAGGAGTGGCGGGGTCAGGGTCCAGGAGCAGTGGGGTCAGGGTCAAGGTCCAGCAGCGTCAGGGTCGGTGACCAGGAGCAAAGGGGTCGGGTTCCAAGAGCGGCTGGGTCAGGGTCCAGGAGCGGCGGGGTCAGGGGCCAGGAGCAATGGGGCCTGGGTCGGTGTCCAGGAGTGGCGTGGTCGCGATCGGGGTCCAGGCATGGTGGGGTCTTGGTCTGGGTCGGGGTCCAGGAGCGGTGCGGTCGGGTCCAGGAGAGGCGGGGTCGGGGTCAGGGTCCAGGAGCTGCGGGGTTCGGGGTAGGGTCCAGGAACGGCGGGGTCGAGGAGTGGCGCGGGATCAGGGTCCAGGAACAGTGGGGTCAGGGTCAAGGTCCAGGAGCGGCGGGATCAAGGTCAAGGTCCAGGAGCGTCAGGGTCGGTGACCAGGAGCAAAGGAGTCGGGTTCCAGAAGCGGCGGGGTCAGGGGCCAGGAGCTTCAGGGTCAGGGTCCAGGAGCGACGGGGTCAGGGTCCAGGAGCGGCGGGGTCAGGCTCCAGGAGCGCGGGGTCAGGATCCAGGAGCGGCGGGGTCGGGGTCGGGTCCAGGAGCCGTGGGGTCGGGGTCAAGGTCAAGGTCCAGAAGCGTCATGGTCGGTGACCAGGAGCAAAGGGGTCGGGTTCCAGGAGCGGTGGGGTCAGGGGCCAGGAGTGGCGGCGTCCAGGAGCGGTGGGGTCAGGGTCCAGGAGCGGCGGAGTCTGGGTCGAGGAGTGGCGGGGTTCGGGTCAGGGTCCAGGAGCGATGGGGTCACGGTCCAGAAATGGTGGTGTCGGGGCCCAGGAGCTGCGGGGTTGGGGTCAGGGTCCAGGAGTGGCTGGTTCAGGGTCCAGGAGCGGCGGGGATCGGGTCAGTGTCCAGGAGCGATGGGGTCAGGGTCCAGGAGCGGTGGGGTCAGGGGCCAGGAGCTGCGGGGTTGGGGTCAGGGTCGAGGAGTGGCAGGGTCAGGATCCAGGAGCCACGGGGTCGGGGTCCAGGAGCGGCGGGGTCATGTCCAGGAACGGTGTGGTCGGGGGCCAGGAGTGGCAGGATCCAGGAGTGTCTGGGTCGGGGTTTAGGAGTGGTGGGGTCGTGATCGGGGTCCAGGAGCGGTGGGGTTAGGGTTGGGCTCCAGGTGCGGCGGGGTCGGGGTCAGTGTCAGGGTCCAGGAGCAGTGGGGTCAGCGTTGGGGTCCAGGAGCTGCGGGGTCAGGGTCCAGGAGCGAGGGGGTCGGGGTTCAGGAGTGGCGGGGTCGGGGTGCAGCAGCAGTGGGTTCAGGATCCAGGATCGGCGGGGTCAGGGTCCAGGAGCGGCGGGGTCAGGGTCCAGGAACGGTGGGGTCGGGGTCCAGGAGTGGCAGGATCCAGGAGTGTCTGGGTCGGGGTTTAGAAGTAGCGGGGTCGTGATCGGGGTCCAGGAGTGTCGGCGACAGGATCCAGGAGCTGCGGGGTCTAGGAGTGGCGGGGTCACGATCGGGGTCCAGGAGTGGTGGGGTCAGAGTTGGGATCCAGGAGTGGCGGGGTCGGTGTTCAGGAGTGACGGGGTCGTTGACCAGATGCGGCGGGTTCCAGGAGTAACGGGGTCGGAGTCCAGGAGTGGCGGGGTCGGGGTCCAGGTGCGGCGGGGTCCAGGAGTGGCGGGGTCGGGGTCCAGGAGTGGTGGGGTCTTGTTCTGGGTCGGGGTCCAGGAGCGGTGGGGTCGGGTCCAGGAGTGGCGGGGTCACGATCGGGGTCCAGGAGTGGTGGGGTCAGGGTCGGGGTCCAGAAGTGGCGGGATCCAGGAGTGTCTGGGTCGGTGTCCAGGAGCGTTGGGGTCCAGGAGTGGTGGGGTCAGGGTTGGGGTCCAGGAGTGGCGGAGTCGGTGACAAGGAGCAGTGGGGTCAGGGTCAAGGTCCAGGAGCGGCGGGGTCCAGGAGTGGCGGGGCCGGGGTCGGTATCCAGGAGTGGCGGGGCCGCGATCAGGGTCCAGGAGCGGCGGAGTCGAGGTGTGGCGGGGTCAGGGTCCAGGAGCAGTGGGGTCAGGGTCAAGGTCCAGGAGCGGCGGGGTCCAGGAGTGGCGGAGTTGAGGAGTGGCAGGATCAGCGACCAAGAGCTGCGGAGTCGAGGAGTGGCAGGGTCATGGACCAAGAGCGGCGGGGTCAGGGGTCAGGAGCGGCGGGGTCAGGGGCCAGGAGCTGCAGGGTCCAGGAGCTGGGGGGGGGGGTCAGGGTCCAGGAGCAGTGGGGTCGGGGTCGGTGTCCAGGAGTGGTGGGATCCAGGAGTGTCTGGGTCGGGGTCCAGGAATGTCTGGGTCTGGGTCCAGGAGCGGCGAGGTCGAGGAGTGGCGGGGTCAGGGTCCAGGAGCAGTGGGGTCAGGGTCAAGGTCCAGGAGCGTCAGGGTCGGTGATCAGGAGCAAAGGGGTCGGGTTCCAGGAGCGGCGGGGTCAGGGTCCAGGAGCGGCGGGGTCAGGGGCCAGGAGCAATGGGGCCTGGGTCGGTGTCCAGGAGTGGCATGGTCGTGATCGGGGTCCAAGAGTGGTGGGGTCTTGTTCTGGGTCGGGGTCCAGGAGCGGTGGGGTCGGGTCCAGGAGAAGCGGGGTCGGGGTCAGGGTCCAGGAGCTGCGGGGTTCGGGGCAGGGTCCAGGAGCGGCGGGGTCTAGGAGTGGCGCGGGATCAGGGTCCAGGAGCAGTGGGGTCAGGGTCAAGGTCCAGGAGCGGCGGGCTCAGGGTCAAGGTCCAGGAGCGTCAGGATCGGTGACCAGTAGCAAAGGGGTCGGGTTCCAGGAGCGGCGGGGTCAGGGGCCAGGAGCTTCAGGGTCAGGGTCCAGGAGCGACGGGGTCAGGGTCAGGGTCCAGGAGCGGCGGGGTCGTGGAGTGGTGGGGTCCCGATCGGGGTCCAGGAGTGGCGGGGTCAGGGTCTGGGTCCAGGAGTGGCGGGGTCGTGGTCCAGGAGCGTTGGGGTTGGTGACCAGGAGTGGCGGGGTCAGGGTCCAGGAGCTGCGTGGTTGAGGTCAGGGTCCAGGAACAGTGGGGTCAGGGTCCAGGAGTGGCGGGGTCAGGGTCCAGGAGTGGCGAGGTCAGGCTCCAGGAGCGGCGGGGTCAGGGTCCAGGTCCGGTGGGGTCAGGGTCCAGGAGCGCGGGGTCTGGGTCCAGGAGCGGCGGGGTCAGAGTCCAGGAGGGCGGGGTCGGGGTCGGGTCCAGGAGCCGTGGGGTCGGGGTCAGGGTCAAGGTCCAGGAGCGTCATGGTCGGTGACCAGGAGCAAAGGGGTCGGGTTCCAGGAGCGGTGGGGTCAGGGGCCAGGAGCGGCGGGGTCCAGGAGCGGTGGGGTCAGGGTCCAGGAGCGGCGGAGTCTGGGTCGAGGAGTGGCGGGGTTCGGGTCAGGGTCCAGGAGCGATGGGGTCAGGGTCCAGGAGCGGTGGGGTCAGGGAGCCAGGAGCTGCGGGGTTGGGGTCAGGGACCAGGAGTGGCGGGGTCAGGGTCCAGGAGCGCGGGGTCATGGTCCAGGAATGGTGGGGTCGGGGGTCAGGAGTGGCAGGATCCAGGAGTGTCTGGGTCGGGGTTTAGGAGTGGCGGGGTCGTGATCGGGGTCCAGGAGCGGTGGGGTTAGGGTTGGGCTCCAGTTGTGGCGGGGTCCAGGAGCGGCAGGGTCGGGGACCAGGAGTGGCAGGGTCGAGGATTGGCGGGGTCAGGATCCAGGAGCCACGGGGTCGGGGTCCAGGAGCCACGGGTTCCAGGAGCGGTGTGGTCAGGGTCCAGGAGTGACGGGGTCAGGGTCCAGGAGCGGCGCGGTCATGGTCCAGGAATGGTGTGGTCGGGGGCCAGGAGCGGCAGGGTCGAGGAGTGGCAGGGTCAGGATCCAGGAGCCACGGGGTCGGGGTCCAGGAGCGGCGGGGTCATGTCCAGGAACGGTGTGGTCGGGGGCCAGGAGTGGCAGGATCCAGGAGTGTCTGTGTCGGGGTTTAGGAGTGGCGGGGTCGTGATCGGGGTCCAGGAGCGGTGGGGTCAGGGTTGGGATCCAGGTGCGCCGGGGTCCAGGAGCGGCGGGGTCGCGGTCCAGGAGCGGCAGGGTCGAGGAGTGCCGGGATCAGGATCCAGGAGCCACGGGATCGGGGTCCAGGAGCGGCGGGGTCAGGGTCCAGGTGCGGCGGGGTCTGGGTCCATGAACGGCGGCGTCAGAGTCCAGGAGCGGCGGGGTCAGAGTCCAGGAGCGGCGGGGTCGAGGAGTGGCGGGGTCAGGGTCCAGGAGCGGCGGGGTCAGGTTCAAGGTCCAGGAGCGGTGAGGTCGGGGTCAGGGTCCAGGAGCCGCGTGGTCGGGGTCAGGGTCAAGGTCCAGGAGCGTCAGGGTCGGTGACCAGGAGCAAAGGGGTCGGGTTCCAGGAGCGGCGGGGTCAGGGGCCAGGAGTGGCAGGATCGAGGAGTGGCGGGTGAGGGTCCAGGAATGGTGGGGTCGGGGTCCAGGAGCGGTGGGGTCGGGGTCCAGGAGCCACGGGGTCAGGGTCCAGGAGCGGCGGGGTCAGGGTTCAGGAGCGGCGGGGTCCAGGAGCGGCGGGGTCAGGGCCCAGGAGCTGTGGGGTTGGGGTCCAGGAGCCACGGGGTCAGGATCCAGGAGCGGTGAGGTCGGTGTTCAGGAGCGGCGGGGTCGGGGTTCAGGAGCGGCGGGATCCAGGAGCGGCGGGGTCCAGGAGCAGCGGGGTCAGGCTCCAGGATCGGCGGGGTCCAGGAGTGGCGGTGTCGGGGTCCAGGATCGGTGGGGTCGGGGTCCAGGAGCGGCAGGGTCGAGGATTGGCGGGGTCAGGGTCCAGGAGCCACGGGGTCGGGGTCCAGGAGCCACGGGTTCCAGGAGCGGTGTGGTCAGGTTCCAGGAGCGGTGGGGTCAGAGTCCAGGAGCGGCGGGGTCGAAGAGTGGCGGGTTCAGGTTCCAGGAGCAGTGGGGTCAGGGTCAAGGTCCAGGAGCGTCAGGGTCGGTGACCAGGAGCAAAGGGGTCGGGTTCCAGGAGCGGCGGGGTCAGGGTCCAGGAGCGGCGGGGTCAGGGTCCAGGTGCGGCGGGGTCTGGGTCCATGAACGGCGGCGTCAGAGTCCAGGAGCGGCGGGGTCAGAGTCCAGGAGCGGCGGGGTCGAGGAGTGGCGGGGTCAGGGTCCAGGAGCGGCGGGGTCAGAGTCCAGGAGCGGCGGGGTCGAGGAGTGGCGGGGTCAGGGTCCAGGAGCGGCGGGGTCAGGTTCAAGGTCCAGGAGCGGTGAGGTCGGGGTCAGGGTCCAGGAGCCGCATGGTCGGGGTCAGGGTCAAGGTCCAGGAGCGTCAGGGTCGGTGACCAGGAGCAAAGGGGTCGGGTTCCAGGAGCGGCGGGGTCAGGGTCCAAGAACGGCGGGGTCAGGGGCCAGGAGCGGCAGGGTCAGGGTCCTGGAGTGACGGGGTCAGGGTCCAGGAGCGGCGGGGTCAGGGTCCAGGTGCGGCGGGGTCTGGGTCCATGAACGGCGGTGTCAGAGTCCAGGAGCGGCGGGGTCAGAGTCCAGGAGCGGCGGGGTCGAGGAGTGGCGGGGTCAGGGTCCAGGAGCGGCGGGGTCAGGTTCAAGGTCCAGGAGCGGTGAGGTCGGGGTCAGGGTCCAGGAGCCGCGTGGTCGGGGTCAGGGTCAAGGTCCAGAAGCGTCAGGGTCAATGACCAGGAGCAAAGGGGTCGGGTTCCAGGAGCGGCGGGGTCAGGGTCCAAGAACGGCGTGGTCAGGGGCCAGGAGCGGCGGGGTCAGGGGCCAGGAGTGGCAGGATCGAGGAGTGGCGGGTGAGGGTCCAGGAATGGTGGGGTCGGGGTCCAGGAGCGGTGGGGTCGGGGTCCAGGAGCCACGGGGTCAGGGTCCAGGAGCGGCGGGGTCAGGGTTCAGGAGCGGCGGGGTCCAGGAGCGGCGGGGTCAGGGCCCTGGAGCTGTGGGGTTGGGGTCCAGGAGCCACGGGGTCAGGATCCAGGAGCGGTGAGGTCGGTGTTCAGGAGCGGCGGGGTCAGGCTCCAGGATCGGCGGGATCCAGGAGTGGCGGTGTCGGGGTCCAGGAGCAGTGGGGTCGGGGTCCAGGAGCGGCAGGGTCGAGGATTGGCGGGGTCAGGATCCAGGAGCCACGGGGTCGGGGTCCAGGAGCCACGGGTTCCAGGAGCGGTGTGGTCAGGTTCCAGGAGCGGTGGGATCAGAGTCCGGGAGCGGCGGGGTCGAAGAGTGGCGGGTTCAGGGTCCAGGAGCAGTGGGGTCAGGGTCAAGGTCCAGGAGCGTCAGGGTCGGTGACCAGGAGCAAAGGGGTCGGGTTCCAGGAGCAGCGGGGTCAGGGTCCAAGAACGACGGGGTCAGGGGCCAGGAGCGGCATGGTCAGGGGCCAGGAGCGGCAGGGTCAGGGTCCAGGAGCGGCAGGATCGAGGAGTGGCGGTGTCGGGATCCAGGAGCGGTGGGGTCTGGGTCCAGGAGCGATGGGGTCAGGGTCCAGGAGCGGCGGGGTCGGGGTCCAGGAGCGATGGGGTCACGGTCCAGGAGCGGAGGGGTCGGTGTCCAGGAGCGGTAGGTCAGGGTCCAGGAGCGGCGGGGTCAGAGTCCAGGAGCGGCAGGGTCAGGGTCCAGGAGCGGCGGGGTCAGAGTCCAGGAGCGGCGGGGTCAGAGTCCAGGAGCGGCGGGGTCGGGGTCAGGGTCAGGGTCCAGGAGCAGTGGGGTCAGCGTTGGGGTCCAGGAGCTGCGGGGTCAGGGTCCAGGAGCGAGGGGGTCGGGGTTCAGGAGTGGCAGGGTCGGGGTCCAGAAGCGGTGGGGTCAGGATCCAGGAGCGGCGGGGTCAGGGTCCAGGAGCGGCGGGGTCACGGTCCCGGAGCATTGGGGTCGGGGTCCAGGAGCGATGGGGTCGGGGTCCAGGAGCGGCAGGGTCGTGGTCCAGGAACGGTGGGGTCGGGGTCCAGGAGTGGCAGGATCCAGGACTGTCTGGGTCGGGGTTTAGAAGTAGCGGGGTCGTGATCGGGGTCCAGGAGTGTCGGCGACAGGATCCAGGAGCTGCGGGGTCTAGGAGTGGCGGGGTCACGATCGGGGTCCAGGAGTGGTGGGGTCAGAGTTGGGATCCAGGAGTGGCGGGGTCGGGGTCCAGGAGTGACGTGATCGTTGACCAGGTGCGGCGGTGTCCAGAAGTGGCGGGGTTGGAGTCCAGGAGTGGTGGGGTCGGGGTCCAGGTGCGGCGGGGTCCAGGAGTGGCGGGGTCGGGGTCCAGGACTGGCGGGGTCACGATCGGGGTCCAGAAGTGGCAGGGTCGAGGTCCAGGAGTGGCGGGGTCACGATCGGGGTCCAGGAGTGGTGGGGTCAGGGTCGGGGTCCAGGAGCGTCGGGGTCCAGGAGTGGTGGGGTCAGGGTTGGGGTCCAGGAGTGGCGGAGTCGGTGACCAGGAGCAGTGGGGTCAGGGTCAAGGTCCAGGAGCGGCGTGGTCCAGGAGTGGCGGGGCCGGGGTCGGTGTCCAGGAGTGGCGGGGTCGTGATCGGGATCCAGGAGCAGCGGAGTCGAGGCGTGGCGGGGTCAGGGTCCAGAAGCAGTGGGGTCAGGGTCAAGGTCCAGGAGCGGCGGGGTCCAGGAGTGTCGGGGTCGGGGTCCAGAAGAGGCGGAGTTGAGGAGTGGCAGGATCAGTGACCAAGAGCTGCGGAGTCGAGGAGTGGCAGGGTCATGGACCAAGAGCGGCGGGGTCAGGGGTCAGGAGCGGCTGGGTCAGGGGCCAGGAGCTGCAGGGTCCAGGAGCGGAGGGGGTCAGGATCCAGGAGCAGTGGGGTCGGGGTCGGTGGCCAGGAGTGGCTGGATCCAGGAGTGTCTGGGTCGGGGTCCAGGAGTGTCTGGGTCAGGGTCCAGGAGCGGCGTGGTCGAGGAGTGGCGGGGTCAGGGTCCAGGAGCAGTGGGGTCAGGGTCAAGGTCCAGGAGCGTTAGGGTCGGTGACCAGGAGAAAAGGGGTCGGGTTCCAGAAGCGGCGGGGTCGTGGTCCAGGAACGGTGGGGTCGGGGTCCAGGAGTGGCAGGATCCAGGAGCTGCGGGGTCGAGGAGTGGCGGGGTCACGATCGGGGTCCAGGAGTGGTGGGGTCAGAGTTGGGATCCAGGAGTGGCAGGGTCGGGGTCCAGGAGTGGCGGGGTCACGATCGGGGTCCAGGAGTGGTGGGGTCAGGGTCGGGGTCCAGAAGTGGCGGGATCCAGGAGTGTCTGGGTCCGGGTTCATGAGCGTCGGGGTCCAGGAGTGGTGGGGCCGGGGTCGGTGTCCAGGAGTGGCGGGGCCGGGTTCAGGGTCCAGGAGTGGCGGGGTTCGGGTCAGGATCCAGGAGCGATGTGGTCAGGGTCCAGGAGCGGTGAGGTCAGGGGCCAGGAGCTGCGGGGTTGGGGTCAGGGTCCAGGAGTGGCGGGGTCAGTGTCCAGGAGCGCGGGGTCATGGTCCAGGAATGGTGGGGTCGGGGGCCAGGAGTGGCAGGATCCAGGAGTGTCTGGGTCGGGGTTTAGGAGTGGCGGGGTCGTGATCGGGGTCCAGGAGCGGTGGGGTTAGGGTTGGGCTCCAGTTGCGGCGGGGTCCAGGAGCGGCAGGGTCGGGGTCCAGGAGCGGCAGGGTCAAGGATTGGCGGGGTCAGGATCCAGGAGCCACAGGGTCGGGGTCCAGGAGCCACGGGTTCCAGGAGCGGCGGGGTCAGGCTCCAGAAGCGGCGGGGTCCAGGAGCGCTGGGGTCAGGGTCCAGGAGCGGCAGGGTCTGGGTCCATGAACGGCGGGGTCAGAGTCCAGGAGCGGCGGGGTCAGCGTCCAGGAGCGGCGGGGTCAGGATCCAGGAGCCACGGGGTCGGGGGTCCTGCAGCGGCGGGGTCCAGGAACGGTGGGGTCAGAGTCCAGGAGCAGCGGGGTCGAGGAGTGGCCGGGTCAGGGTCCAGAAGTGGCGGGGTCTGGGTCCAGGAGCGGCAAGGTCGGGGTCAGGGTCAGGATCTAGGAGCAGTGGGGTCAGGGTCAAGGTCCAGGAGCCGCGGGGTCGGGGTCAGGGTCAGGGTCAGGGTCAGGGTTCAGGAGCGTTGGAGTCAGGGTCTAGGAGCGGCGGAGTCAGGGGCCAGGAGCGGCAGGGTCGAGGAGTGGCGGGGTCCATGAGCGGCGGGGTCAGGGTCCATGAGCGGCAGGGTCGAGGAGTGGCGGGGTCCAGGAGTGGCGGGGTCGGGGTCCAGGAGTGGCGGGGTCCAGGTGTGGCGGGGTCAGGCTCCAGGAGCGGCGGGGTCCAGGAGTGGCGGGGTCGGGGTCCTGGAGCGGCGGGGTCTGGGTCCAGGAGCGGCGGGGTCCAGGAGTGGCGGGGTCGGGGTCCAGGAGCGGCGGGTTCTGGGTCCAGGAGCAGCGGGGTCCAGGAGTGGCGGGGTCAGGGTCCAGAAGTGGCGGGGTCGGGGTCCAGGAGCAGCAGGTTCGGTTTCCAGGAGCCGTGGGGTCAGGGTCCAGGAGCGGCGGGGTCTGGGTCCAGGAGCAGTGGGGCCGGGGTCGGTGTCCAGGAGTGGCGGGGTCGCGATCGGGGTCCAGGAGTGGTGGGGTCAGGGTCGGGGTCCAGGAGCGGCGGGGTCCAGGAGTGGCGGGGTCGGGGTCCAGGAGTGTCTGGGTCGGGTTCCAGAAGCGGCGGAGTCTGGGTCCAGGAGCGGCGCGGTCCAGGAGCATCGGGGTCGTGGTCCAGGTGCGGTGGGGTCGTAATCGGGGTCCAGGAGCGGCGGGGTCAGGTTCCAGGAGTGGCGGGGTCAGGGTCCAGGAGCGGCGGGCTCAGGGTCCAGGAGCTGCGGGGTCGGGGTCAGGGTCCAGTAGCGGCGGGTTCGAGGAGTGTCGGGGTCGGGGTCCAGCAACGGCAGGTTCTGGGTCTAGGAGCGGCGGGGTCGGAGTCCAGGAGCGGCGGGGTCGAGGATTGGCGGGGTCGAGGAGTGGCGGGGTCGGAGTCGGGGTCCAGGAGCCGTGGGGTTGGGGTCAGGGTCCAGGAGCGATGCTGTCAGGGTCCTGGAGCGGCGGCTTCGTGATCGGGGTCCATGAGCGGCGAGGTCAGGGTCCAGGAGCGCTGGGGTTGGGGTCCAGGAGCGCTGGGGTCAGGGTCAGGTTTCAGGAGCGGTGGGGTCGAGGAATGGCGGGGTCAGGGCCGGGGTACAGGAGCACTGCGGTCGGGGTCCAGGAGCGGCGGGGTCGAGGAGTGGCGGGGTCAAGGTCCAGGAGCGGCGGGGTCAGGGTCCAGGAGCGACGGGGTCAGGGTCAGGGCTCAGGAGCGGTGGGATCGGGGTCCAGGAGTGTCTGGGTCGGGTTCCAGGAGTGTCTGGGTCAGGGTCCAGGAGTAGTGGGGCCGGGGTCGGTATCCAGGATTGGTGGGATCGCGATCGGGGTCCAGGTGTGGCGGGATCCAGGAGTGTCTGGGTCGGGGTCCAGGAGTGTCTGGGTCAGGGTCCAGGAGTGTGTGGGTCAGGGTCCAGGAGTGCCGGGGTCGGGTCCAGGTGCGGCGGTGTCGCGATCAGGAATCAGGAGCGCGGGGTCAGGGTCGAGGAGCGGCGGGGTCGAGGAGTGGCGGGGTCAAGGTCCAGGAGCCACGAGGTCAGGGTCAAAGCCCAGGTGCGTCGTCGGTGACCAGGAGCAAAGGGGTCGGGTTCCAGGAGCAGTGGCGTCAGGGGCCAGGAGCTGCAGTGTCTAGGAGTGGCGGGGTCGCGATCGGGGTCCAGGAGTGGTGGGGCCAGGGTTGGGGTCCAGGAGCGGCGGGGTCGGGGTCGGGGTCCAGGAGCGGCGGGGCCGGGGTCGGGGTCCAGGAGCCGCGGGGTCGGGGTCAAGGTCGGTGACCAGGAGCAAAGGGGTCGGGTTACAGGAACAGCGGGGTCAGGGTCCAGGAGCGGCGGGGTAAATGTTCCAGGAGCCGTGGGGTCAGGGGCCAGGAGTGGCGGGGTCAGGGTCCAGTAATGGTGGGGCCGGGGTCCAGGAGCGGTGAGGTCCGGGTTCAGGAACGGCAGGGTCAGGCTCAAGGAGCGGCGGGGTCCAGGAGTGGCGGGGTCGGGGTCCAGGAGCGGCGGGGTCTGGGTCCGGGAGCGGCGGGGTCGGGGTCCAGGAGCTGCGGGGTCTGGGTCCAGGAGCAATGGGGTCGGGGTACAGGAGTGGCGGGGTCGGGGTCCAGGAGTGCTGGGGTCAGGGTCCAGCAGCGGCGGGGTCAGGGTCCAGCAGCGGCGGGATCGTGGTCCTGGAGCGTTGGGGTCGGGGTCCAGGAGCGACGGGGTCGTGGTCCAGGAGCGGTGGGGCCGGGGTCCAGGAACGGTGGGGCCGGGGTCCAGGAGTGGCAGAATCCAGGAGTGTCTGGGTCGGGGTTTAGGAGTGGCGAGGTCGTGATCGGGGTCCAGGAGCGGCAGGGTCGAGGAGTGCCGGGGTCAGGATCCAGGAGCCACGGGGTCGGGGTCCTGCAGCGGCGGGGTCTGGGTCCAGGAGCGGCGCGGTCCAGGAGTGGCGGGGTCGGGGTCCAGGAGCGTCGGGGTCGTGGTCCAGGTGCGGTGGGGTCGTGATCGGGGTCCAGGAGCGGGGGGGGTCAGGGTCCAGGAGCGGCGGGGTCAGGGTCCAGGAGCCACGGGGTCAGGGTCCAGGAGCGGCGGGGTCGAGGAGTGTCTGGGTCGGGGTCCAGGAGTGGCAGGGTCTGGGTCCAGGAGCGGCGGGGTCGGAGTCCAGGAGCTGCAGGGTTGGGGTCAGGGTCCAGGAGCGGCGGTTTCGAGGAGTGTCTGGGTCGGGGTCCAGGAGCGGCGGGGTCTGGGTCCAGGAGCGGCGAGGTCGGGGTCCAGGAGTGGCGGGGTTGGGGTCAGGGTACAGGAGCGATGCTGTCAGGGTCCTGCAGCGGCGGGGTCGGGGTCCAGGAGCGGCGGGTTCGTGATCGGGGTCCAGGAGCGGCGGGGTCAGGGTCAGGTTTCAGGAGCGGTGGGGTCCAGGAGTGGCGGGGTCCAGTAGCGACGGGGTCTGGGTCCAGGAGCGGCGGGGTCGGAGTCCAGGAGCGGCGGGGTCGAGGAGTGGCAGGGTCGGTGTCCAGGAGTGCGGGGTCCAGGAGCGCTGGGGTCAGGGTCCAGGAACAGCGAGGTCTGGGTCCATGAACGGCGGGGTCAGAATCCAGGAGCGGCGGGGTCAGAGTCCAGGAGCGGCGGGGTCAGGATCCAGGAGCCACGGGGTCGGGGGTCCTGCAGCGGCGGGGTCCAGGAACGGTGGGGTCAGAGTCCAGGAGCAGCGGGGTCGAGGAGTGGCAGGGTCAGGGTCCAGAAGTGGCGGGGTCTGGGTCCAGGAGCGGCAGGGTCGGGGTCAGGGTCAGGATCCAGGAGCAGTGGGGTCAGGGTCAAGGTCCAGGAGCCGCGGGGTCGGGGTCAGGGTCAGGGTCAGGGTCAGGGTTCAGGAGCGGTGGGGTCAGGGTCCAGGAGCGGCGGGGTCAGGGGCCAGGAGCGGCAGGGTCGAGGAGTGGCGGAGTCCAGGAGCGGCGGGGTCGGGGTCTATGAGCGGCAGGGTCGAGGAGTGGCAAGGTCCAGGAGTGGCGGGGTCGGGGTCCAGGAGTGGCGGGGTCCAGGAGTGGCGGGGTCAGGCTCCAGGAGCGGCGGGGTCCAGGAGTGGCGGGGTCGGGGTCCTGGAGCGGCGGGGTCTGGGTCCAGGAGCGGCGGGGTCCAGGAGTGGCAGGGTCGGGGTCCAGGAGCGGCGGGTTCTGGGTCCAGGAGCGGCGGGATCCAGGAGTGGCGGGGTCAGGGTCCAGAAGTGGCGGGGTCGGGGTCCAGGAGCGTCAGGGTCCAGGAGTGGCGGGGTCAGGCTCCAGGAGCGGCGGGGTCCAGGAGTGGCGGGGTCGGGGTCCAGGAGCGGCGGGTTCTGGGTCCAGGAGCGGCGGGGTCCAGGAGCGGCAGGGTCGGTGTCCAGGAGCCGTCAGGTCAGGGTCCAGGAGCAGTGGGGCCGGGGTCGGTGTCCAGGAGTGGCGGGGTCGCGATCGGTGTCCAGAAGTGGTGGGGTCAGGGTCGGGGTCCAGGAGTTGCGGGATCCAGGAGTGTCTGGGTCAGGGTCCAGGAGCGGCGGGGTCAGGGTCCAGGAGCTGCAGGGTCGGGGTCAGGGTCCAGGAGCGGCGGGGTCCAGGAGTGGCGGGGTCGGGGTCCAGGAGAGTCTGGGTCGGGTTCCAGAAGCGGCGGGGTCTGGGTCAAGGAGCGGCGCGGTCCAGGAATGGCGGGGTCGGGGTCCGGGAGCATCGGGGTCGTGGTCCAGGTGCGGTGGGGTCGTGATCGGGGTCCAGGAGTGGCGGGGTCAGGGTCCAGGAGCGGCGGGGTCAGGGTCCAGGAGCTGCGGGGTTGCGGTCAGGGTCCAGGAGTGGCGGGTTCGAGGAGTGTCGGGGTCGGGGTCCAGGAACGGCAGGTTCTGGGTCCAGGAGCGGCGGGGTCGGAGTCCAGGAATGGCGGGGTCGAGGAGTGGTGGGGTCGAGGAGTGGCGGGGTCGGGGTCGGGGTCCAGGAGCCGTGGGGTTGGGGTCAGGGTTCAGGAGCGATGCTGTCAGGGTCCTGGAGCGGCGGGGTCGAGGAGTGGCGGGGTCCAGGTCCAGGAGCCACGAGGTAAGGGTCAAGGTCCAGGTGCGTCAGGGTCGGTGACCAGGAGCAAAGGGGTCGGGTTCCAAGAACGGCGGGGTCAGGGTCCAGGAGCGGCGGGGTCATGATCCAGGAGCTGCGGGGTCAGGGGCCAGGAGTGGCGGGGTCAGGGTCCAGTAATGGTGGGGTCAGGGTCCAGGAGCGGTGAGGTCCGGGTTCAGGAGCGGCAGGGTCAGGCTCAAGGAGCGGCGGGGTCCAGGATTGGCGGGGTCGGGGTCCTGGAGCGGCGGGGTCTGGATCCAGGAGCGGCGGGGTCTGGATCCAGGAGCGGCGGGGTCCAGGAGTGGCGGGGTCGGGGTCCAGGAGCGGCAGGGTCTGGGTCCAGGAGCGGCGGGGTCGGAGTCCAGGAGCTGCGGGGTTGGGGTCGGGGTCCAGGAGCGGCGGGTTCGTGATCGGGGTCCAGGAGCGGCGGGGTCAGGGTCCAGGAGCGGTGGGGTCGGGGTCCAGGAGCGCTGGGGTCAGGGTCAGTTTTCAGGAGCGGTGGGGTCGAGGAGTGGCGGGGTCAGGGTCCAGGAGCGACTGGGTAAGGGTCCAGGAGCGACGGGGTCAGGGTTCAGGAGCGGTGGGGCTGGGGTCCAGGAGCGCTGGGGTGGGGGTCTAGGAGCGCTGGGGTCAGGGTCCAGGAGCGGTGGGGTCCAGGAGTGGCGGGGTCCAGTAGCGACGGGGTCTGGGTCCAGGAGCGGCGGGGTCGGAGTCCAGGAGCGGCGGGGTCGAGGAGTGGCAGGGTCGGTGTCCAGGAGTGCGGGGTCCAGGAGCGCTGGGGTCAGGGTCCAGGAACAGCGAGGTCTGGGTCCATGAACGGCGGGGTCAGAATCCAGGAGCGGCGGGGTCAGAGTCCAGGAGCGGCGGGGTCAGGATCCAGGAGCTACGGGGTCGTGGGTCCTGCAGCGGCGGGGTCCAGGAACGGTGGGGTCAGAGTCCAGGAGCAGCGGGGTCGAGGGGTGGCGGGGTCAGGGTCCAGAAGTGGCGGGGTCTGGGTCCAGGAGCGGCAGGGTCGGGGTCAGGGTCAGGATCCAGGAGCAGTGGGGTCAGGGTCAAGGTCCAGGAGCCGCGGTGTCGGGGTCAGGGTCAGGGTCAGGGTTCTGGAGCGGTGGGGTCAGGGTCCAGGAGCGGCGGGGTCAGGGGCCAGGAGCGGCAGGGTCGAGGAGTGGCGGAGTCCAGGAGCGGCGGGGTCGGGGTCTATGAGCAGCAGGGTCGAGGAGTGGCAAGGTCCAGGAGTGGCGGGGTCGGGGTCCAGGAGTGGCGGGGTCCAGGAGTGGCGGGGTCAGGCTCCAGGAGCGGCGGGGTCCAGGAGTGGCGGGGTCGGGGTCCAGGAGCGGCGGGTTCTGGGTCCAGGAGCGGCGGGGTCCAGGAGTGGCGGGGTCAGGGTCCAGAAGTGGCGGGGTCGGGGTCCAGGAGCGGCAGGGTCCAGGAGTGGCGGGGTCAGGCTCCAGGAGCGGCGGGGTCCAGGAGTGGCGGGGTCGGGGTCCTGGAGTGGCGGGGTCGGGGTCCAGGAGTGTCGGGGTCGTGGTCCAGGTGCGGTGGGGTCGTGATCGGGGTCCAGGAGCGGGGGGGGTCAGGGTCCAGGAGCGGCGGGGTCAGGGTCCAGGAGCCACGGGTGTCGGGGTCCAGGAGCTGCAGGGTCGGGGTCAGGGTCCAGGAGTGGCGGGGTCCAGGAGTGTCGGGGTCGGGGTCCAGGAGAGTCTGGGTCGGGTTCCAGAAGCGGCGGGGTCTGGGTCAAGGAGCGGCGCGGTCCAGGAATGGCGGGGTCGGGGTCCGGGAGCATCGGGGTCGTGGTCCAGGTGCGGTGGGGTCGTGATCGGGGTCCAGGAGTGGCGGGGTCAGGGTCCAGGAGCGGCGGGGTCAGGTTCCAGGAGCTGCGGGGTTGCGGTCAGGGTCCAGGAGCGGCGGGTTCGAGGAGTGTCGGGGTCGGGGTCCAGGAACGGCAGGTTCTGGGTCCAGGAGCGGCGGGGTCGGAGTCCAGGAATGGCGGGGTCGAGGAGTGGTGGGGTCGAGGAGTGGCGGGGTCGGGGTCGGGGTCCAGGAGCCGTGGGGTTGGGGTCAGGGTCCAGGAGCGATGCTGTCAGGGTCCTGGAGCGGCGGGGTCGAGGAGTGGCGGGGTCCAGGTCCAGGAGCCACGAGGTAAGGGTCAAGGTCCAGGTGCGTCAGGGTCGGTGACCAGGAGCAAAGGGGTCGGGTTCCAGGAACGGCGGGGTCAGGGTCCAGGAGCGGCGGGGTCATGATCCAGGAGCTGCGGGGTCAGGGGCCAGGAGTGGCGGGGTCAGGGTCCAGTAATGGTGGGGTCAGGGTCCAGGAGCGGTGAGGTCCGGGTTCAGGAGCGGCAGGGTCAGGCTCAAGGAGCGGCGGGGTCCAGGATTGGCGGGGTCGGGGTCCTGGAGCGGCGGGGTCTGGATCCAGGAGCGGCGGAGTCTGGATCCAGGAGCGGCGGGGTCCAGGAGTGGCGGGGTCGGGGTCCAGGAGCGGCGGGGTCGGAGTCCAGGAGCTGCGGGGTTGGGGTCAGGATCCAGGAGCGGCGGTTTCGAGGAGTGTCTGAGTCGGGGTCCAGGAGCGGCGGGGTCTGGGTCCAGGAGCGGCGAGGTCGGGGTCAAGGAGTGGCGGGATTGGGGTCAGGGTCCAGGAGCGATGCTGTCAGGGTCCTGCAGCGGCGGGGTCTGGGTCCAGGAGCGGCGGGGTCCAGGAGTGGCGGGGTCGGGGTCCAGGAGCGGCGGGATCTGTGTCCAGGAGTGGCGGGGTCCAGGAGTGGCGGGGTCAGGATCCAGAAGTGGCGGGGTCGGGGTCCAGGAGCGGCAGGGTCGGTGTCCAGGAGCCGTCAGGTCAGGGTCCAGGAGCAGTGGGGCCGGGGTCGGTATCCAGGAGTGGCGGGGTCGCGATCGGGGTCCAGGAGTGGTGGGGTCAGGGTCGGGGTCCAGGAGTGGCGGGATCCAGGAGTGTCTGGGTCAGGGTCCAGGAGCAGCGGGGTCAGGGTCCAGGAGCTGCAGGGTCGGGGTCAGGGTCCAGGAGCGGCGGGGTCGAGGAGTGCCGGGGTCAGGATCCAGGAGCCACGGGGTCGGGGTCCTGCAGCGGCGGGGTCTGGGTCCAGGCGCGGCGCGGTCCAGGAGTGGCGGGGTCGGGGTCCAGGAGTGTCGGGGTCGTGGTCCAGGTGCGGTGGGGTCGTGATCGGGGTCCAGGAGCGGGGGGGGTCAGGGTCCAGGAGCGGCGGGGTCAGGGTCCAGGAGCCACGGGGGTCGGGGTCCAGGAGCTGCAGGGTCGGGGTCAGGGTCCAGGAGTGGCGGGGTCCAGGAGTGGCGGGGTCGGGGTCCAGGAGAGTCTGGGTCGGGTTCCAGAAGCGGCGGGGTCTGGGTCCAGGAGCGGCGGGGTACAGGAGCGGCGAGGTCATGGTCCTGGAGCGTTGGGGACTGGGGTCCAGGAGCGATGGGGTCAGGGTCCAGGAGCGGTGGGGTCGTGGTCCAGGAGTGGCGGGGTCCAGTAGCGACGGGGTCTGGGTCCAGGAGCGGCGGGCTCGGAGTCCAGGAGCGGCGGGGTCGAGGAGTGGCAGGGTCGGTGTCCAGGAGTGCGGGGTCCAGGAGCGCTGGGGTCAGGGTCCAGGAACAGCGAGGTCTGGGTCCATGAACGGCGGGGTCAGAATCCAGGAGCGGCGGGGTCAGAGTCCAGGAGCGGCGGGGTCAGGATCCAGGAGCCACGGGGTCGGGGGTCCTGCAGCGGCGGGGTCCAGGAACGGTGGGGTCAGAATCCAGGAGCAGCGGGGTCGAGGAGTGGCAGGGTCAGGGTCCAGAAGTGGCGGGGTCTGGGTCCAGGAGCGGCAGGGTCGGAGTCAGGGTCAGGATCCAGGAGCAGTGGGGTCAGGGTCAAGGTCCAGGAGCCGCGGGGTCGGGGTCAGGGTCAGGGTCAGGGTCAGGGTTCAGGAGCGGTGGGGTCAGGGTCCAGGAGCGGCGGGGTCAGGGGCCAGGAGCGGCATGGTCGAGGAGTGGCGGAGTCCAGGAGCGGCGGGGTCGGGGTCTATGAGCGGCAGGGTCGAGGAGTGGCAAGGTCCAGGAGTGGCGGGGTCGGGGTCCAGGAGTGGCGGGGTCCAGGAGTGGCGGGGTCAGGCTCCAGGAGCGGCGGGGTCCAGGAGTGGCGGGGTCGGGGTCCTGGAGCGGCGGGGTCTGGGTCCAGGAGCGGCGGGGTCCAGGAGTGGCAGGGTCGGGGTCCAGGAGCGGCGGGTTCTGGGTCCAGGAGCGGCGGGATCCAGGAGTGGCGGGGTCAGGGTCCAGAAGTGGCGGGGTCGGGGTCCAGGAGCGTCAGGGTCCAGGAGTGGCGGGGTCAGGCTCCAGGAGCGGCGGGGTCCAGGAGTGGTGGGGTCGGGGTCCAGGAGCGGCGGGTTCTGGGTCCAGGAGCGGCGGGGTCCAGGAGTGGCGGGGTCAGGGTCCAGAAGTGGCGGGGTCGGGGTCCAGGAGCGGCAGGGTCGGTGTCCAGGAGCCGTCAGGTCAGGGTCCAGGAGCAGTGGGGCCGGGGTCGGGGTCCAGGATTGGCGGGATCCAGGAGTGTCTGGGTCAGGGTCCAGGAGCGGCGGGGTCAGGGTCCAGGAGCTGCAGGGTCGGGGTCAGGGTCCAGGAGCGGCGGGGTCCAGGAGTGGCGGGGTCGGGGTCCAGGAGAGTCTGGGTCGGGTTCCAGAAGCGGCGGGGTCTGGGTCAAGGAGCGGCGCGGTCCAGGAATGGTGGGGTCGGGGTCCGGGAGCATCGGGGTCAGGGTCCAGGAGCGGCGGAGTCAGGGTCCAGGAGCTGCAGGGTCGGGGTCAGGGTCCAGGAGCGGCGGGGTCCAGGAGTGGCGGGGTCATGGTCCAGGAGAGTCTGGGTCGGGTTCCAGAAGCGGCGGGGTCAGGGTCCAAGAGCGGCGGGGTCAGGGTCCAGGAGCTGCGGGGTTGCGGTCAGGGTCCAGGAGCGGCGGGTTCGAGGAGTGTCGAGGTCGGGGTCCAGGAACCGCAGGTTCTGTGTCCAGGAGCGGCGGGGTCGGAGTCCAGGAGTGGCGGGGTCGAGGAGTGGTGGGGTCGACGAGTGGCGGGGTCGGGGTCGGGGTCCAGGAGCCGTGGGGTTGGGGTCAGGGTCCAGGAGCGATGCTGTCAGGGTCCTGGAGCGGCGGGGTCAAGGAGTGGCGGGGTCCAGGTCCAGGAGCCACGAGGTAAGGGTCAAGGTCCAGGTGCGTCAGGGTCGGTGACCAGGAGCAAAGGGGTCGGGTTCCAGGAACGGCGGGGTCAGGGTCCAGGAGCGGCGGGGTCATGATCCAGGAGCTGCGGGGTCAGGGGCCAGGAGTGGCGGGGTCAGGGTCCAGTAATGGTGGGGTCAGGGTCCAGGAGCGGTGAGGTCCGGGTTCAGGAGCGGCAGGGTCAGGCTCAAGGAGCGGCGGGGTCCAGGATTGGCGGGGTCGGGGTCCTGGAGCGGCGGGGTCTGGATCCAGGAGCGGCGGGGTCTGGATCCAGGAGCGGCGGGGTCCAGGAGTGGCGGGGTCGGGGTCCAGGAGCGGCAGGGTCTGGGTCCGGGAGCGGCGGGGTCGGGGTCCAGGAGCTGCGAGGTCTGGGTCCAGGAGCGGCGGGGTCCAGGAGTGGCGGGGTCGGGGTCCAGGAGCGGCAGGGTCTGGGTCCGGGAGCGGCGGGGTCCATGAGCGGCGGGGTCAGGGTCCATGAGCGGCAGGGTCGAGGAGTGGCGGGGTCCAGGAGTGGCGGGATCGGGGTCCAGGAGTGGCGGGGTCCAGGAGTGGCGGGGTCAGGCTCCAGGAGCGGCGGGGTCCAGGAGTGGCGGGGTCGGGATCCTGGAGCGGCGGGGTCTGGGTCCAGGAGCGGCGGGGTCCAGGAGTGGCGGGGTCGGGGTCCAGGAGCGGCGGGTTCTGGGTCCAGGAGCAGCGGGGTCCAGGAGTGGCGGGGTGAGGGTCCAGAAGTGGCGGGGTCGGGGTCCAGGAGCAGCAGGTTCGGTTTCCAGGAGCCGTGGGGTCAGGGTCCAGGAGCGGCGGGGTCTGGGTCCAGGAGCAGTGGGGCCGGGGTCGGTGTCCAGGAGTGGCGGGGTCACGATCGGGGTCCAGGAGTGTCTGGGTCGGGTTCCAGAAGCGGCGGAGTCTGGGTCCAGGAGCGGCGCGGTCCAGGAGCGTTGGGGTCGTGGTCCAGGTGCGGTGGGGTCGTGATCGGGGTCCAGGAGCGGCGGGGTCAGGTTCCAGGAGTGGCGGGGTCAGGGTCCAGGAGCGGCGGGGTCAGGGTCCAGGAGCTGCGGGGTCGGGGTCAGGGTCCAGTAGCGGCGGGTTCGAGGAGTGTCGGGGTCGGGGTCCAGCAACGGCAGGTTCTGGGTCTAGGAGTGGCGGGGTCGGAGTCCAGGAGCGGCGGGGTCGAGGATTGGCGGGGTCGAGGAGTGGCGGGGTCGGAGTCGGGGTCCAGGAGCGATGCTGTCAGGGTCCTGGAGCGGCGGGTTCGTGATCGGGGTCCAGGAGCGGCGGGGTCAGAGTCCATGAGCGGCGAGGTCAGGGTCCAGGAGCGCTGGGGTTGGGGTCCAGGAGCGCTGAGGTCAGGGTCAGGTTTCAGGAGCGGTGGGGTCGAGGAATGGCGGGGTCAGGGCCGGGGTACAGGAGTACTGCGGTCGGGGTCCAGGAGCGGCGGGGTCGAGGAGTGGCGGGGTCAAGGTCCAGGAGCGGCGGGGTCAGGGTCCAGGAGCGACGGGGTCAGGGTCAGGGCTCAGGAGCGGTGGGATCGGGGTCCAGGAGTGTCTGGGTCGGGTTCCAGGAGTGTCTGGGTCAGGGTCCAGGAGTGTCTGGGTCAGGGTCCAGGAGTGGCGGGGTCGGGTCCAGGTGCGGCGGTGTCGCGATCAGGAATCAGGAGCGCGGGGTCAGGATCGAGGAGCGGCGGGGTTGAGGAGTGGCGGGGTCAAGGTCCAGGAGCCACGAGGTCAGGGTCAAAGTCCAGGTGCGTCGTCGGTGACCAGGAGCAAAGGGGTCGGGTTCCAGGAGCGGTGGGGTCAGGGGCCAGGAGCTGCAGTGTCTAGGAGTGGCGGGGTTGCGATCGGGGTCCAGGAGTGGTGGGGCCAGGGTTGGGGTCCAGGAGTGGCGGGGTCGGGGTCGGGGTCCAGGAGCGGCGGGGTCGGGGTCAGGGTCAAGGTCCAGGAATGTCAGGGTCGGTGACCAGGAGCAAAGGGGTCGGGTTACAGGAACGGCGGGGTCAGGGTCCAGGAGCGGCGGGGTAAAGGTTCCAGGAGCCGTGGGGTCAGGGGCCAGGAGTGGCGGGGTCAGGGTCCAGTAATGGTGGGGCCGGGGTCCAGGAGCGGTGAGGTCCGGGTTCAGGAACGGCAGGGTCAGGCTCAAGGAGCGGCGGGGTCCAGGAGTGGCGGGGTCGGGGTCCAGGAGCGGCGGGGTCTGGGTCCGGGAGCGGCGGGGTCGGGGTCCAGGAGCTGCGGGGTCTGGGTCCAGGAGCAATGGGGTCGGGGTACAGGAGTGGCGGGGTCGGGGTCCAGGAGTGCTGGGGTCAGGGTCCAGCAGCGGTGGGGTCAGGGTCCAGCAGCGGCGGGGTCAGGGTGCAGCAGCGGCGGGATCGTGGTCCTGGAGCGTTGGGGTCGGGGTCCAGGAGCGACGGGGTCGTGGTCCAGGAACGGTGGGGCCGGGGTCCAGGAGTGGCAGGATCCAGGAGTGTCTGGGTCGGGGTTTAGGAGTGGCGAGGTCGTGATCGGGGTCCAGGAGTGGTGGGGTCAGGGATGGGGTCCAGGAGTGGCGGGGTCGTGGTTCAGGTGTGGCGAGGTCGAGGAGCGGTGGGGTCGGGGTACAGGAACGGTGGGGTCAGGGTCCAGGAACGTTGGGGTCAGGGTACAGGAGCGATGGGGTCAGGGTCCAGGAGCGGCGGGGTCGTGGTCCAGGAACGGTGGAGCCGGGGTCCAGGAGTGGCAAGATCCAGGAGTGTCTGGGTCGGGGTTTAGGAGTGGCGGGGTCATGATCGGGGTCCAGGAGCGGCAGGGTCGAGGAGTGCCGGGGTCAAGATCCAGGAGCCACGGGGTCGGGGTCCTGCAGCGGCGGGGTCTGGGTCCAGGAGCGGCGCGGTCCAGGAGTGGCGGGGTCGGGGTCCAGGAGTGTCGGGGTCGTGGTCCAGGTGCGGTGCGGTCGTGATCGGGGTCCAGGAGCGGGGGGGGTCAGGGTCCAGGAGCGGCGGGGTCAGGGTCCAGGAGCCACGGGGTCAGGGTCCAGGAGCGGCGGGGTCGAGGAGTGTCTGGGTCGGGGTCCAGGAGTGGCAGGGTCTGGGTCCAGGAGCGGCGGGGTCGGAGTCCAGGAGCTGCAGGGTTGGGGTCAGGGTCCAGGAGCGGCGGTTTCGAGGAGTGTCTGGGTCGGGTTCCAGGAGCGGCGGGGTCTGGGTCCAGGAGCGGCGAGGTCGGGGTCCAGGAGTGGCGGGGTTGGGGTCAGGGTCCAGGAGCGATGCTGTCAGGGTCCTGCAGCGGCGGGGTCAGGGTCCAGGAGCGGCGGGTTCGTGATCGGGGTCCAGGAGCGGCGGGGTCAGTGTCAGGTTTCAGGAGCGGTGGGGTCGACGAGTGGCGGGGTCAGGGTCCAGGAGCGACTGGGTCAGGGTCCAGGAGCGACGGGGTCAGGGTTCAGGAGCGGTGGGGTTGGGGTCCAGGAGCGCTGGGGTGGGGGTCTAGGAGCGCTGGGGTCAGGGTCCAGGAGCGGTGGGGTCCAGGAGTGGCGGGGTCCAGTAGCGACGGGGTCTGGGTCCAGGAGCGGCGGGGTCGGAGTCCAGGAGCGGCGGGGTCGAGGAGTGGCAGTGTCGGTGTCCAGGAGTGCGGGGTCCAGGAGCGCTGGGGTCAGGGTCCAGGAACAGCGAGGTCTGGGTCCATGAACGGCGGGGTCAGAATCCAGGAGCGGCGGGGTCAGAGTCCAGGAGCGGCGGGGTCAGGATCCAGGAGCCACGGGGTCGGGGGTCCTGCAGCGGCGGGGTCCAGGAACGGTGGGGTCAGAGTCCAGGAGCAGCGGGGTCGAGGAGTGGCGGGGTCAGGGTCCAGAAGTGGCGGGGTCTGGGTCCAGGAGCGGCAGGGTCGGGGTCAGGGTCAGGATCCAGGAGCAGTGGGGTCAGGGTCCAGGAGCGATGCTGTCAGGGTCCTGCAGCGGCGGGGTCAGGGTCCAGGAGCGGCGGGTTCGTGATCGGGGTCCAGGAGCGGCGGGGTCAGGGTCAGGTTTCAGGAGCGGTGGGGTCGAGGAGTGGCGGGGTCAGGGTCCAGGAGCGACTGGGTCAGGGTCCAGGAGCGACGGGGTCAGTGTTCAGGAGCGGTGGGGTTGGGGTCCAGGAGCGCTGGGGTGGGGGTCCAGGAGCGCTGGAGTCAGGGTCCAGGAGCGGTGGGGTCCAGGAGTGGCGGGGTCCAGTAGCGACGGGGTCTGGGTCCAGGAGCGGCGGGGTCGAGGAGTGGCAGTGTCGGTGTCCAGGAGTGCGGGGTCCAGGAGCGCTGGGGTCAGGGTCCAGGAACAGCGAGGTCTGGGTCCATGAACGGCGGGGTCAGAATCCAGGAGCGGCGGGGTCAGAGTCCAGGAGCGGCGGGGTCAGGATCCAGGAGCCACGGGGTCGGGGGTCCTGCAGCGGCGGGGTCCAGGAACGGTGGGGTCAGAGTCCAGGAGCAGCGGGGTCGAGGAGTGGCGGGGTCAGGGTCCAGAAGTGGCGGGGTCTGGGTCCAGGAGCGGCAGGGTCGGGGTCAGGGTCAGGATCCAGGAGCAGTGGGGTCAGGGTCAAGGTCCAGGAGCCGCGGGGTCGGGGTCAGGGTCAGGGTCAGGGTCAGGGTTCAGGAGCGGTGGGGTCAGGGTCCAGGAGCGGCGGGGTCAGGGGCCAGGAGCGGCAGGGTCGAGGAGTGGCGGAGTCCAGGAGCGGCGGGGTCGGGGTCTATGAGCGGCAGGGTCGAGGAGTGGCAAGGTCCAGGAGTGGCGGGGTCGGGGTCCAGGAGTGGCGGGGTCCAGGAGTGGCGGGGTCAGGCTCCAGGAGCGGCGGGGTCCAGGAGTGGCGGGGTCGGGGTCCTGGAGCGGCGGGGTCTGGGTCCAGGAGCGGCGGGGTCCAGGAGTGGCAGGGTCGGGGTCCAGGAGCGGCGGGTTCTGGGTCCAGGAGCGGCGGGATCCAGGAGTGGCGGGGTCAGGGTCCAGAAGTGGCGGGGTCGGGGTCCAGGAGCGTCAGGGTCCAGGAGTGGCGGGGTCAGGCTCCAGGAGCGGCGGGGTCCAGGAGTGGCGGGGTCGGGGTCCAGGAGCGGCGGGTTCTGGGTCCAGGAGCGGCGGGGTCCAGGAGCGGCAGGGTCGGTGTCCAGGAGCCGTCAGGTCAGGGTCCAGGAGCAGTGGGGCCGGGGTCGGTGTCCAGGAGTGGCGGGGTCGCGATCGGTGTCCAGAAGTGGTGGGGTCAGGGTCGGGGTCCAGGAGTGGCGGGATCCAGGAGTGTCTGGGTCAGGGTCCAGGAGCGGCGGGGTCAGGGTCCAGGAGCTGCAGGGTCGGGGTCAGGGTCCAGGAGCGGCGGGGTCCAGGAGTGGCGGGGTCGGGGTCCAGGAGAGTCTGGGTCGGGTTCCAGAAGCGGCGGGGTCTGGGTCAAGGAGCGGCGCGGTCCAGGAATGGTGGGGTCGGGGTCCGGGAGCATCGGGGTCGAGGTCCAGGTGCGGTAGGGTCGTGATCGGGGTCCAGGAGTGGCGGGGTCAGGGTCCAGGAGCGGCGGGGTCAGGGTCGAGGAGCTGCGGGGTTGCGGTCAGGGTCCAGGAGCGGCGGGTTCGAGGAGTGTCGGGGTCGGGGTCCAGGAACCGCAGGTTCTGTGTCCAGGAGCGGCGTTGTCGGAGTCCAGGAGTGGCGGGGTCGAGGAGTGGTGGGGTCGACGAGTGGCGGGGTCGGGGTCGGGGTCCAGGAGCCGTGGGGTTGGGGTCAGGGTCCAGGAGCGATGCTGTCAGGGTCCTGGAGCGGCGGGGTCGAGGAGTGGCGGGGTCCAGGTCCAGGAGCCACGAGGTAAGGGTCAAGGTCCAGGTGCGTCAGGGTCGGTGACCAGGAGCAAAGGGGTCGGGTTCCAGGAACGGCGGGGTCAGGGTCCAGGAGCGGCGGGGTCATGATCCAGGAGCTGCGGGGTCAGGGGCCAGGAGTGGCGGGGTCAGGGTCCAGTAATGGTGGGGTCAGGGTCCAGGAGCGGTGAGGTCCGGGTTCAGGAGCGGCAGGGTCAGGCTCAAGGAGCGGCGGGGTCCAGGACTGGCGGGGTCGGGGTCCTGGAGCGGCGGGGTCTGGATCCAGGAGCGGCGGGGTCTGGATCCAGGAGCGGCGGGGTCCAGGTGTGGCGGGGTCGGGGTCCAGGAGCGGCAGGGTCTGGGTCCGGGAGCGGCGGGGTCGGGGTCCAGGAGCTGCGAGGTCTGGGTCCAGGAGCGGCGGGGTCCAGGAGTGGCGGGGTCGGGGTCCAGGAGCGGCAGGGTCTGGGTCCGGGAGCGGCGGGGTCAGGGTCCAGGAGCTGCAGGGTCCAGGAGTGGCGGGGTCGGTGTCCAGGAGCGGTGGAGTCGAGGAGTGGTGGAATCAGGGACCAAGAGCTGTGGAGTCAGGGGCCAGGAGCGGCGGGGTCAGGGTCCAGGAGCAATGGGGTCTGGGTACAGGAGTGGCGGGGTCGGGGTCCAGGAGTGCTGGGGGCAGGGTCCAGCAGCGGTGGTGTCAGGGTCCAGCAGCGGCGGGCTCAGGGTCCAGCAGCGGCGGGATCGTGGTCCTGGAGCGTTGGGGTCGGGGTCCAGGAGCGATGGGGTCAGGGTCCAGGAGCGGCGGGGTCGTGGTCCAGGAACGGTGGGGCCGGGGTCCAGGAGTGGCAGGATCCAGGAGTGTCTGGGTCGGGGTTTAGGAGTGGCGAGGTCGTGATCGGGGTCCAGGAGTGGTGGGGTCAGGGATGGGGTCCAGGAGTGGCGGGGTCGTGGTTCAGGTGTGGCGGGGTCGAGGAGCGGTGGTGTCGGGGTACAGGAACGGTGGGGTCAGGGTCCAGGAACGTTGGGGTCGGGGTACAGGAGCGATGGGGTCAGGGTCCAGGAGCGGCGGGGTCGTGGTCCAGGAACGGTGGAGCCGGGGTCCAGGAGTGGCAAGATCCAGAAGTGTCTGGGTCGGGGTTTAGGAGTGGCGGGGTCATGATCGGGGTCCAGGAGCGGCAGGGTCGAGGAGTGCCGGGGTCAGGATCCAGGAGCCACGGGGTCGGGGTCCTGCAGCGGCGGGGTCTGGGTCCAGGCGCGGCGCGGTCCAGGAGTGGCGGGGTCGGGGTCCAGGAGTGTCGGGGTCGTGGTCCAGGTGCGGTGGGGTCGTGATCGGGGTCCAGGAGCGGGGGGGGTCAGGGTCCAGGAGCGGCGGGGTCAGGGTCCAGGAGCCACGGGGGTCGGGGTCCAGGAGCTGCGGGGTTGGGGTCAGGGTCCAGGAGCGGCGGGTTCGAGGAGTGTCTGGGTCGGGGTCCAGGAGCGGCAGGGTCTGGGTCCAGGAGCGGCGGGGTCGGAGTCCAGGAGCTGCGGGGTTGGGGTCCTGGAGCGGCGGGGTCTGGGTCCAGGAGCGGCGGGGTCCAGGAGTGGCAGGGTCGGGGTCCAGGAGCGGCGGGTTCTGGGTCCAGGAGCGGCGGGAACCAGGAGTGGCGGGGTCAGGGTCCAGAAGTGGCGGGGTCGGGGTCCAGGAGCGTCAGGGTCCAGGAGTGGCGGGGTCAGGCTCCAGGAGCGGCGGGGTCCAGGAGTGGTGGGGTCGGGGTCCAGGAGCGGCGGGTTCTGGGTCCAGGAGCGGCGGGGTCCAGGAGTGGCGGGGTCAGGGTCCAGAAGTGGCGGGGTCGGGGTCCAGGAGCGGCAGGGTCGGTGTCCAGGAGCCGTCAGGTCAGGGTCCAGGAGCAGTGGGGCCGGGGTCGGGGTCCAGGATTGGCGGGATCCAGGAGTGTCTGGGTCAGGGTCCAGGAGTGTCTGGGTCAGGGTCCAGGAGTGGCGGGGTCGGGTCCAGGTGCGGCGGTGTCGCGATCAGGAATCAGGAGCGCGGGGTCAGGATCGAGGAGCGGCGGGGTTGAGGAGTGGCGGGGTCAAGGTCCAGGAGCCACGAGGTCAGGGTCAAAGTCCAGGTGCGTCGTCGGTGACCAGGAGCAAAGGGGTCGGGTTCCAGGAGCGGTGGGGTCAGGGGCCAGGAGCTGCAGTGTCTAGGAGTGGCGGGGTCGCGATCGGGGTCCAGGAGTGGTGGGGCCAGGGTTGGGGTCCAGGAGTGGCGGGGTCGGGGTCGGGGTCCAGGAGCGGCGGGGTCGGGGTCAGGGTCAAGGTCCAGGAATGTCAGGGTCGGTGACCAGGAGCAAAGGGGTCGGGTTACAGGAACGGCGGGGTCAGGGTCCAGGAGCGGCGGGGTAAAGGTTCCAGGAGCCGTGGGGTCAGGGGCCAGGAGTGGCGGGGTCAGGGTCCAGTAATGGTGGGGCCGGGGTCCAGGAGCGGTGAGGTCCGGGTTCAGGAACGGCAGGGTCAGGCTCAAGGAGCGGCGGGGTCCAGGAGTGGCGGGGTCGGGGTCCAGGAGCGGCGGGGTCTGGGTCCGGGAGCGGCGGGGTCGGGGTCCAGGAGCTGCGGGGTCTGGGTCCAGGAGCAATGGGGTCGGGGTACAGGAGTGGCGGGGTCGGGGTCCAGGAGTGCTGGGGTCAGGGTCCAGCAGCGGTGGGGTCAGGGTCCAGCAGCGGCGGGGTCAGGGTGCAGCAGCGGCGGGATCGTGGTCCTGGAGCGTTGGGGTCGGGGTCCAGGAGCGACGGGGTCGTGGTCCAGGAACGGTGGGGCCGGGGTCCAGGAGTGGCAGGATCCAGGAGTGTCTGGGTCGGGGTTTAGGAGTGGCGAGGTCGTGATCGGGGTCCAGGAGTGGTGGGGTCAGGGATGGGGTCCAGGAGTGGCGGGGTCGTGGTTCAGGTGTGGCGAGGTCGAGGAGCGGTGGGGTCGGGGTACAGGAACGGTGGGGTCAGGGTCCAGGAACTTTGGGGTCAGGGTACAGGAGCGATGGGGTCAGGGTCCAGGAGCGGCGGGGTCGTGGTCCAGGAACGGTGGAGCCGGGGTCCAGGAGTGGCAAGATCCAGGAGTGTCTGGGTCGGGGTTTAGGAGTGGCGGGGTCATGATCGGGGTCCAGGAGCGGCAGGGTCGAGGAGTGCCGGGGTCAAGATCCAGGAGCCACGGGGTCGGGGTCCTGCAGCGGCGGGGTCTGGGTCCAGGAGCGGCGCGGTCCAGGAGTGGCGGGGTCGGGGTCCAGGAGTGTCGGGGTCGTGGTCCAGGTGCGGTGCGGTCGTGATCGGGGTCCAGGAGCGGGGGGGTCAGGGTCCAGGAGCGGCGGGGTCAGGGTCCAGGAGCCACGGGGTCAGGGTCCAGGAGCGGCGGGGTCGAGGAGTGTCTGGGTCGGGGTCCAGGAGTGGCAGGGTCTGGGTCCAGGAGCGGCGGGGTCGGAGTCCAGGAGCTGCAGGGTTGGGGTCAGGGTCCAGGAGCGGCGGTTTCGAGGAGTGTCTGGGTCGGGTTCCAGGAGCGGCGGGGTCTGGGTCCAGGAGCGGCGAGGTCGGGGTCCAGGAGTGGCGGGGTTGGGGTCAGGGTCCAGGAGCGATGCTGTCAGGGTCCTGCAGCGGCGGGGTCAGGGTCCAGGAGCGGCGGGTTCGTGATCGGGGTCCAGGAGCGGCGGGGTCAGTGTCAGGTTTCAGGAGCGGTGGGGTCGACGAGTGGCGGGGTCAGGGTCCAGGAGCGACTGGGTCAGGGTCCAGGAGCGACGGGGTCAGGGTTCAGGAGCGGTGGGGTTGGGGTCCAGGAGCGCTGGGGTGGGGGTCTAGGAGCGCTGGGGTCAGGGTCCAGGAGCGGTGGGGTCCAGGAGTGGCGGGGTCCAGTAGCGACGGGGTCTGGGTCCAGGAGCGGCGGGGTCGGAGTCCAGGAGCGGCGGGGTCGAGGAGTGGCAGTGTCGGTGTCCAGGAGTGCGGGGTCCAGGAGCGCTGGGGTCAGGGTCCAGGAACAGCGAGGTCTGGGTCCATGAACGGCGGGGTCAGAATCCAGGAGCGGCGGGGTCAGAGTCCAGGAGCGGCGGGGTCAGGATCCAGGAGCCACGGGGTCGGGGGTCCTGCAGCGGCGGGGTCCAGGAACGGTGGGGTCAGAGTCCAGGAGCAGCGGGGTCGAGGAGTGGCGGGGTCAGGGTCCAGAAGTGGCGGGGTCTGGGTCCAGGAGCGGCAGGGTCGGGGTCAGGGTCAGGATCCAGGAGCAGTGGGGTCAGGGTCCAGGAGCGATGCTGTCAGGGTCCTGCAGCGGCGGGGTCAGGGTCCAGGAGCGGCGGGTTCGTGATCGGGGTCCAGGAGCGGCGGGGTCAGGGTCAGGTTTCAGGAGCGGTGGGGTCGAGGAGTGGCGGGGTCAGGGTCCAGGAGCGACTGGGTCAGGGTCCAGGAGCGACGGGGTCAGTGTTCAGGAGCGGTGGGGTTGGGGTCCAGGAGCGCTGGGGTGGGGGTCCAGGAGCGCTGGAGTCAGGGTCCAGGAGCGGTGGGGTCCAGGAGTGGCGGGGTCCAGTAGCGACGGGGTCTGGGTCCAGGAGCGGCGGGGTCGAGGAGTGGCAGTGTCGGTGTCCAGGAGTGCGGGGTCCAGGAGCGCTGGGGTCAGGGTCCAGGAACAGCGAGGTCTGGGTCCATGAACGGCGGGGTCAGAATCCAGGAGCGGCGGGGTCAGAGTCCAGGAGCGGCGGGGTCAGGATCCAGGAGCCACGGGGTCGGGGGTCCTGCAGCGGCGGGGTCCAGGAACGGTGGGGTCAGAGTCCAGGAGCAGCGGGGTCGAGGAGTGGCGGGGTCAGGGTCCAGAAGTGGCGGGGTCTGGGTCCAGGAGCGGCAGGGTCGGGGTCAGGGTCAGGATCCAGGAGCAGTGGGGTCAGGGTCAAGGTCCAGGAGCCGCGGGGTCGGGGTCAGGGTCAGGGTCAGGGTTCAGGAGCGGTGGGGTCAGGGTCCAGGAGCGGCGGGGTCAGGGGCCAGGAGCGGCAGGGTCGAGGAGTGGCGGAGTCCAGGAGCGGCGGGGTCGGGGTCTATGAGCGGCAGGGTCGAGGAGTGGCGGGGTCCAGGAGTGGCGGGGTCAGGCTCCAGGAGCGGCGGGGTCCAGGAGTGGCGGGGTCGGGGTCCTGGAGCGGCGGGTTCTGGGTCCAGGAGCGGCGGGGTCCAGGAGTGGCAGGGTCGGGGTCCAGGAGCGGCGGGTTCTGGGTCCAGGAGCGGCGGGATCCAGGAGTGGCGGGGTCAGGGTCCAGAAGTGGCGGGGTCGGGGTCCAGGAGCGTCAGGGTCCAGGAGTGGCGGGGTCAGGCTCCAGGAGCGGCGGGGTCCAGGAGTGGCGGGGTCGGGGTCCAGGAGCGGCGGGTTCTGGGTCCAGGAGCGGCGGGGTCCAGGAGCGCCAGGGTCGGTGTCCAGGAGCCGTCAGGTCAGGGTCCAGGAGCAGTGGGGCCGGGGTCGGTGTCCAGGAGTGGCGGGGTCGCGATCGGTGTCCAGAAGTGGTGGGGTCAGGGTCGGGGTCCAGGAGTGGCGGGATCCAGGAGTGTCTGGGTCAGGGTCCAGGAGCGGCGGGGTCAGGGTCCAGGAGCTGCAGGGTCGGGGTCAGGGTCCAGGAGCGGCGGGGTCCAGGAGTGGCGGGGTCGGGGTCCAGGAGAGTCTGGGTCGGGTTCCAGAAGCGGCGGGGTCTGGGTCAAGGAGCGGCGCGGTCCAGGAATGGTGGGGTCGGGGTCCGGGAGCATCGGGGTCGAGGTCCAGGTGCGGTAGGGTCGTGATCGGGGTCCAGGAGTGGCGGGGTCAGGGTCCAGGAGCGGCGGGGTCAGGGTCGAGGAGCTGCGGGGTTGCGGTCAGGGTCCAGGAGCGGCGGGTTCGAGGAGTGTCGGGGTCGGGGTCCAGGAACCGCAGGTTCTGTGTCCAGGAGCGGCGTTGTCGGAGTCCAGGAGTGGCGGGGTCGAGGAGTGGTGGGGTCGACGAGTGGCGGGGTCGGGGTCGGGGTCCAGGAGCCGTGGGGTTGGGGTCAGGGTCCAGGAGCGATGCTGTCAGGGTCCTGGAGCGGCGGGGTCGAGGAGTGGCGGGGTCCAGGTCCAGGAGCCACGAGGTAAGGGTCAAGGTCCAGGTGCGTCAGGGTCGGTGACCAGGAGCAAAGGGGTCGGGTTCCAGGAACGGCGGGGTCAGGGTCCAGGAGCGGCGGGGTCATGATCCAGGAGCTGCGGGGTCAGGGGCCAGGAGTGGCGGGGTCAGGGTCCAGTAATGGTGGGGTCAGGGTCCAGGAGCGGTGAGGTCCGGGTTCAGGAGCGGCAGGGTCAGGCTCAAGGAGCGGCGGGGTCCAGGACTGGCGGGGTCGGGGTCCTGGAGCGGCGGGGTCTGGATCCAGGAGCGGCGGGGTCTGGATCCAGGAGCGGCGGGGTCCAGGTGTGGCGGGGTCGGGGTCCAGGAGCGGCAGGGTCTGGGTCCGGGAGCGGCGGGGTCGGGGTCCAGGAGCTGCGAGGTCTGGGTCCGGGAGCGGCGGGGTCAGGGTCCAGGAGCTGCAGGGTCCAGGAGTGGCGGGGTCGGTGTCCAGGAGCGGTGGAGTCGAGGAGTGGTGGGATCAGGGACCAAGAGCTGTGGAGTCAGGGGCCAGGAGCGGCGGGGTCAGGGTCCAGGAGCAATGGGGTCGGGGTACAGGAGTGGCGGGGTCGCGGTCCAGGAGTGCTGGGGGCAGGGTCCAGCAGCGGTGGTGTCAGGGTCCAGCAGCGGCGGGCTCAGGGTCCAGCAGCGGCGGGATCGTGGTCCTGGAGCGTTGGGGTCGGGGTCCAGGAGCGATGGGGTCAGGGTCCAGGAGCGGCGGGGTCGTGGTCCAGGAACGGTGGGGCCGGGGTCCAGGAGTGGCAGGATCCAGGAGTGTCTGGGTCGGGGTTTAGGAGTGGCGAGGTCGTGATCGGGGTCCAGGAGTGGTGGGGTCAGGGATGGGGTCCAGGAGTGGCGGGGTCGTGGTTCAGGTGTGGCGGGGTCGAGGAGCGGTGGTGTCGGGGTACAGGAACGGTGGGGTCAGGGTCCAGGAACGTTGGGGTCGGGGTACAGGAGCGATGGGGTCAGGGTCCAGGAGCGGCGGGGTCGTGGTCCAGGAACGGTGGAGCCGGGGTCCAGGAGTGGCAAGATCCAGAAGTGTCTGGGTCGGGGTTTAGGAGTGGCGGGGTCATGATCGGGGTCCAGGAGCGGCAGGGTCGAGGAGTGCCGGGGTCAGGATCCAGGAGCCACGGGGTCGGGGTCCTGCAGCGGCGGGGTCTGGGTCCAGGCGCGGCGCGGTCCAGGAGTGGCGGGGTCGGGGTCCAGGAGTGTCGGGGTCGTGGTCCAGGTGCGGTGGGGTCGTGATCGGGGTCCAGGAGCGGGGGGGGTCAGGGTCCAGGAGCGGCGGGGTCAGGGTCCAGGAGCCACGGGGGTCGGGGTCCAGGAGCTGCGGGGTTGGGGTCAGGGTCCAGGAGCGGCGGGTTCGAGGAGTGTCTGGGTCGGGGTCCAGGAGCGGCAGGGTCTGGGTCCAGGAGCGGCGGGGTCGGAGTCCAGGAGCTGCGGGGTTGGGGTCCTGGAGCGGCGGGGTCTGGGTCCAGGAGCGGCGGGGTCCAGGAGTGGCAGGGTCGGGGTCCAGGAGCGGCGGGTTCTGGGTCCAGGAGCGGCGGGATCCAGGAGTGGCGGGGTCAGGGTCCAGAAGTGGCGGGGTCGGGGTCCAGGAGCGTCAGGGTCCAGGAGTGGCGGGGTCAGGCTCCAGGAGCGGCGGGGTCCAGGAGTGGTGGGGTCGGGGTCCAGGAGCGGCGGGTTCTGGGTCCAGGAGCGGCGGGGTCCAGGAGTGGCGGGGTCAGGGTCCAGAAGTGGCGGGGTCGGGGTCCAGGAGCGGCAGGGTCGGTGTCCAGGAGCCGTCAGGTCAGGGTCCAGGAGCAGTGGGGCCGGGGTCGGGGTCCAGGATTGGCGGGATCCAGGAGTGTCTGGGTCAGGGTCCAGGAGTGTCTGGGTCAGGGTCCAGGAGTGGCGGGGTCGGGTCCAGGTGCGGCGGTGTCGCGATCAGGAATCAGGAGCGCGGGGTCAGGATCGAGGAGCGGCGGGGTTGAGGAGTGGCGGGGTCAAGGTCCAGGAGCCACGAGGTCAGGGTCAAAGTCCAGGTGCGTCGTCGGTGACCAGGAGCAAAGGGGTCGGGTTCCAGGAGCGGTGGGGTCAGGGGCCAGGAGCTGCAGTGTCTAGGAGTGGCGGGGTCGCGATCGGGGTCCAGGAGTGGTGGGGCCAGGGTTGGGGTCCAGGAGTGGCGGGGTCGGGGTCGGGGTCCAGGAGCGGCGGGGTCGGGGTCAGGGTCAAGGTCCAGGAATGTCAGGGTCGGTGACCAGGAGCAAAGGGGTCGGGTTACAGGAACGGCGGGGTCAGGGTCCAGGAGCGGCGGGGTAAAGGTTCCAGGAGCCGTGGGGTCAGGGGCCAGGAGTGGCGGGGTCAGGGTCCAGTAATGGTGGGGCCGGGGTCCAGGAGCGGTGAGGTCCGGGTTCAGGAACGGCAGGGTCAGGCTCAAGGAGCGGCGGGGTCCAGGAGTGGCGGGGTCGGGGTCCAGGAGCGGCGGGGTCTGGGTCCGGGAGCGGCGGGGTCGGGGTCCAGGAGCTGCGGGGTCTGGGTCCAGTAGCAATGGGGTCGGGGTACAGGAGTGGCGGGGTCGGGGTCCAGGAGTGCTGGGGTCAGGGTCCAGCAGCGGTGGGGTCAGGGTCCAGCAGCGGCGGGGTCAGGGTGCAGCAGCGGCGGGATCGTGGTCCTGGAGCGTTGGGGTCGGGGTCCAGGAGCGACGGGGTCGTGGTCCAGGAACGGTGGGGCCGGGGTCCAGGAGTGGCAGGATCCAGGAGTGTCTGGGTCGGGGTTTAGGAGTGGCGAGGTCGTGATCGGGGTCCAGGAGTGGTGGGGTCAGGGATGGGGTCCAGGAGTGGCGGGGTCGTGGTTCAGGTGTGGCGAGGTCGAGGAGCGGTGGGGTCGGGGTACAGGAACGGTGGGGTCAGGGTCCAGGAACGTTGGGGTCAGGGTACAGGAGCGATGGGGTCAGGGTCCAGGAGCGGCGGGGTCGTGGTCCAGGAACGGTGGAGCCGGGGTCCAGGAGTGGCAAGATCCAGGAGTGTCTGGGTCGGGGTTTAGGAGTGGCGGGGTCATGATTGGGGTCCAGGAGCGGCAGGGTCGAGGAGTGCCGGTGTCAAGATCCAGGAGCCACGGGGTCGGGGTCCTGCAGCGGCGGGGTCTGGGTCCAGGAGCGGCGCGGTCCAGGAGTGGCGGGGTCGGGGTCCAGGAGTGTCGGGGTCGTGGTCCAGGTGCGGTGCGGTCGTGATCGGGGTCCAGGAGCGGGGGGGGTCAGGGTCCAGGAGCGGCGGGGTCAGGGTCCAGGAGCCACGGGGTCAGGGTCCAGGAGCGGCGGGGTCGAGGAGTGTCTGGGTCGGGGTCCAGGAGTGGCAGGGTCTGGGTCCAGGAGCGGCGGGGTCGGAGTCCAGGAGCTGCAGGGTTGGGGTCAGGGTCCAGGAGCGGCGGTTTCGAGGAGTGTCTGGGTCGGGTTCCAGGAGCGGCGGGGTCTGGGTCCAGGAGCGGCGAGGTCGGGGTCCAGGAGTGGCGGGGTTGGGGTCAGGGTCCAGGAGCGATGCTGTCAGGGTCCTGCAGCGGCGGGGTCAGGGTCCAGGAGCGGCGGGTTCGTGATCGGGGTCCAGGAGCGGCGGGGTCAGTGTCAGGTTTCAGGAGCGGTGGGGTCGACGAGTGGCGGGGTCAGGGTCCAGGAGCGACTGGGTCAGGGTCCAGGAGCGGTGGGGTCGGGGTCCAGGAGCGCTGGGGTCAGGGTCAGTTTTCAGGAGCGGTGGGGTCGAGGAGTGGCGGGGTCAGGGTCCAGGAGCGACTGGGTCAGGGTCCAGGAGCGACGGGGTCAGGGTTCAGGAGCGGTGGGGTTGGGGTCCAGGAGCGCTAGGGTGGGGGTCTAGGAGCGCTGGGGTCGGGGTCCAGGAGCGGTGGGGTCCAGGAGTGGCGGGGTCCAGTAGCGACGGGGTCTGGGTCCAGGAGCGGCGGGGTCGGAGTCCAGGAGCGGCGGGGTCGAGGAGTGGCAGGGTCGGTGTCCAGGAGTGCGGGGTCCAGGAGCGCTGGGGTCATGGTCCAGGAACAGCGAGGTCTGGGTCCATGAGCGTCGGGGTCAGAATCCAGGAGCGGCGGGGTCAGAGTCCAGGAGCGGCGGGGTCAGGATCCAGGAGCCACGGGGTCGTGGGTCCTGCAGCGGCGGGGTCCAGGAACGGTGGGGTCAGAGTCCAGGAGCAGCGGGGTCGAGGGGTGGCGGGGTCAGGGTCCAGAAGTGGCGGGGTCTGGGTCCAGGAGCGGCAGGGTCGGGGTCAGGGTCAGGATCCAGGAGCAGTGGGGTCAGGGTCAAGGTCCAGGAGCCGCGGTGTCGGGGTCAGGGTCAGGGTCAGGGTTCAGGAGCGGTGGGGTCAGGGTCCAGGAGCGGCGGGGTCAGGGGCCAGGAGCGGCAGGGTCGAGGAGTGGCGGAGTCCAGGAGCGGCGGGGTCGGGGTCTATGAGCGGCAGGGTCGAGGAGTGGCAAGGTCCAGGAGTGGCGGGGTCGGGGTCCAGGAGTGGCGGGGTCCAGGAGTGGCGGGGTCAGGCTCCAGGAGCGGCGGGGTCCAGGAGTGGCGGGGTCGGGGTCCAGGAGCGGCGGGTTCTGGGTCCAGGAGCGGCGGGGTCCAGGAGTGGCGGGGTCAGGGTCCAGAATGGCGGGGTCGGGGTCCAGGAGCAGCAGGGTCCAGGAGTGGCGGGGTCAGGCTCCAGGAGCGGCGGGGTCCAGGAGTGGCGGGGTCGGGGTCCTGGAGCGGCGGGGTCGGGGTCCTGGAGCGGCGGGGTCTGGGTCCAGGAGCGGCGGGGTCCAGGAGTGGCGGGGTCGGGGTCCAGGAGCGGCGGGATCTGTGTCCAGGAGTGGCGGGGTCCAGGAGTGGCGGGGTCAGGATCCAGAAGTGGCGGGGTCGGGGTCCAGGAGCGGCAGGGTCGGTGTCCAGGAGCCGTCAGGTCAGGGTCCAGGAGCAGTGGGGCCGGGGTCGGTATCCAGGAGTGGCGGGGTCGCGATCGGGGTCCAGGAGCGGCGGGGTCAGGGTCCAGGAGCTGCAGGGTCGGGGTCAGGGTCCAGGAGCGGCGGGGTCCAGGAGTGGCGGGGTCGGGGTCCAGGAGAGTCTGGGTCGGGTTCCAGAAGCGGCGGGGTCTGGGTCAAGGAGCGGCGCGGTCCAGGAATGGCGGGGTCGGGGTCCGGGAGCATCGGGGTCGTGGTCCAGGTGCGGTGGGGTCGTGATCGGGGTCCAGGAGTGGCGGGGTCAGGGTCCAGGAGCGGCGGGGTCAGGGTCCAGGAGCTGCGGGGTTGCGGTCAGGGTCCAGGAGTGGCGGGTTCGAGGAGTGTCGGGGTCGGGGTCCAGGAACGGCAGGTTCTGGGTCCAGGAGCGGCGGGGTCGGAGTCCAGGAATGGCGGGGTCGAGGAGTGGTGGGGTCGAGGAGTGGCGGGGTCGGGGTCGGGGTCCAGGAGCCGTGGGGTTGGGGTCAGGGTTCAGGAGCGATGCTGTCAGGGTCCTGGAGCGGCGGGGTCGAGGAGTGGTGGGGTCCAGGTCCAGGAGCCACGAGGTAAGGGTCAAGGTCCAGGTGCGTCAGGGTCGGTGACCAGGAGCAAAGGGGTCGGGTTCCAGGAACGGCGGGGTCAGGGTCCAGGAGCGGCGGGGTCATGATCCAGGAGCTGCGGGGTCAGGGGCCAGGAGTGGCGGGGTCAGGGTCCAGTAATGGTGGGGTCAGGGTCCAGGAGCGGTGAGGTCCGGGTTCAGGAGCGGCAGGGTCAGGCTCAAGGAGCGGCGGGGTCCAGGATTGGCGGGGTCGGGGTCCTGGAGCGGCGGGGTCTGGATCCAGGAGCGGCGGGGTCTGGATCCAGGAGCGGCGGGGTCCAGGAGTGGCGGGGTCGGGGTCCAGGAGCGGCAGGGTCTGGGTCCAGGAGCGGCGGGGTCGGAGTCCAGGAGCTGCGGGGTTGGGGTCAGGGTCCAGGAGCGGCGGTTTCGAGGAGTGTCTGAGTCGGGGTCCAGGAGCGGCGGGGTCTGGGTCCAGGAGCGGCGAGGTCGGGGTCAAGGAGTGGCGGGATTGGGGTCAGGGTCCAGGAGCGATGCTGTCAGGGTCCTGCAGCTGCGGGGTCGGGGTCCAGGAGCGGCGGGTTCGTGATCGGGGTCCAGGAGCGGCGGGGTCAGTGTCCAGGAGCGGTGGGGTCGGGGTCCAGGAGCGCTGGGGTCACGGTCAGTTTTCAGGAGCGGTGGGGTCGAGGAGTGGCGGGGTCAGGGTCCAGGAGCGACTGGGTAAGGGTCCAGGAGCGACGGGGTCAGGGTTCAGGAGCGGTGTGGTTGGGGTCCAGGAGCGCTGGGGTGGGGGTCTAGGAGCGCTGGGGTCAGGGTCCAGGAGCGGTGGGGTCCAGGAGTGGCGGGGTCCAGTAGCGACGGGGTCTGGGTCCAGGAGCGGCGGGGTCGGAGTCCAGGAGCGGCGGGGTCGAGGAGTGGCAGGGTCGGTGTCCAGGAGTGCGGGGTCCAGGAGCGCTGGGGTCAGGGTCCAGGAACAGCGAGGTCTGGGTCCATGAACGGCGGGGTCAGAATCCAGGAGCGGCGGGGTCAGAGTCCAGGAGCGGCGGGGTCAGGATCCAGGAGCCACGGGGTCGTGGGTCCTGCAGCGGCGGGGTCCAGGAACGGTGGGGTCAGAGTCCAGGAGCAGCGGGGTCGAGGGGTGGCGGGGTCAGGGTCCAGAAGTGGCGGGGTCTGGGTCCAGGAGCGGCAGGGTCGGGGTCAGGGTCAGGATCCAGGAGCAGTGGGGTCAGGGTCAAGGTCCAGGAGCCGCGGTGTCGGGGTCAGGGTCAGGGTCAGGGTTCTGGAGCGGTGGGGTCAGGGTCCAGGAGCGGCGGGGTCAGGGGCCAGGAGCGGCAGGGTCGAGGAGTGGCGGAGTCCAGGAGCGGCGGGGTCGGGGTCTATGAGCGGCAGGGTCGAGGAGTGGCAAGGTCCAGGAGTGGCGGGGTCGGGGTCCAGGAGTGGCGGGGTCCAGGAGTGGCGGGGTCAGGCTCCAGGAGCGGCGGGGTCCAGGAGTGGCGGGGTAGGGGTCCAGGAGCGGCGGGTTCTGGGTCCAGGAGCGGCGGGGTCCAGGAGTGGCGGGGTCAGGGTCCAGAAGTGGCGGGGTCGGGGTCCAGGAGCGGCAGGGTCCAGGAGTGGCGGGGTCAGGCTCCAGGAGCGGCGGGGTCCAGGAGTGGCGGGGTCGGGGTCCTGGAGCGGCGCGGTCGGGGTCCTGGAGCGGCGGGGTCTGGGTCCAGGAGCCACGGGGTCGTGGGTCCTGCAGCGGCGGGGTCCAGGAACGGTGGGGTCAGAGTCCAGGAGCAGCGGGGTCGAGGGGTGGCGGGGTCAGGGTCCAGAAGTGGCGGGGTCTGGGTCCAGGAGCGGCAGGGTCGGGGTCAGGGTCAGGATCCAGGAGCAGTGGGGTCAGGGTCAAGGTCCAGGAGCCGCGGTGTCGGGGTCAGGGTCAGGGTCAGGGTTCTGGAGCGGTGGGGTCAGGGTCCAGGAGCGGCGGGGTCAGGGGCCAGGAGCGGCAGGGTCGAGGAGTGGCGGAGTCCAGGAGCGGCGGGGTCGGGGTCTATGAGCGGCAGGGTCGAGGAGTGGCAAGGTCCAGGAGTGGCGGGGTCGGGGTCCAGGAGTGGCGGGGTCCAGGAGTGGCGGGGTCAGGCTCCAGGAGCGGCGGGGTCCAGGAGTGGCGGGGTAGGGGTCCAGGAGCGGCGGGTTCTGGGTCCAGGAGCGGCGGGGTCCAGGAGTGGCGGGGTCAGGGTCCAGAAGTGGCGGGGTCGGGGTCCAGGAGCGGCAGGGTCCAGGAGTGGCGGGGTCAGGCTCCAGGAGCGGCGGGGTCCAGGAGTGGCGGGGTCGGGGTCCTGGAGCGGCGCGGTCGGGGTCCTGGAGCGGCGGGGTCTGGGTCCAGGAGCGGCGGGGTCCAGGAGTGGCGGGGTCGGGGTCCAGGAGCGGCGGGATCTGTGTCCAGGAGTGGCGGGGTCCAGGAGTGGCGGGGTCAGGATCCAGAAGTGGCGGGGTCGGGGTCCAGGAGCGGCAGGGTCGGTGTCCAGGAGCCGTCAGGTCAGGGTCCAGGAGCAGTGGGGCCGGGGTCGGTATCCAGGAGTGGCGGGGTCGCGATCGGGGTCCAGGAGTGGTGGGGTCAGGGTCGGGGTCCAGGAGTGGCGGGATCCAGGAGTGTCTGGGTCAGGGTCCAGGAGCGGCGGGGTCAGGGTCCAGGAGCTGCAGGGTCGGGGTCAGGGTCCAGGAGCGGCGGGGTCCAGGAGTGCCGGGGTCAGGATCCAGGAGCCACGGGGTCGGGGTCCTGCAGCGGCGGGGTCTGGGTCCAGGCGCGGCGCGGTCCAGGAGTGGCGGGGTCGGGGTCCAGGAGTGTCGGGGTCGTGGTCCAGGTGCGGTGGGGTCGTGATCGGGGTCCAGGAGCGGCGGGGGTCAGGGTCCAGGAGCGGCGGGGTCAGGGTCCAGGAGCCACGGGGGTCGGGGTCCAGGAGCTGCAGGGTCGGGGTCAGGGTCCAGGAGTGGCGGGGTCCAGGAGTGGCGGGGTCGGGGTCCAGGAGAGTCTGGGTCGGGTTCCAGAAGCGGCGGGGTCTGGGTCAAGGAGCGGCGCGGTCCAGGAATGGCGGGGTCGGGGTCCGGGAGCATCGGGGTCGTGGTCCAGGTGCGGTGGGGTCGTGATCGGGGTCCAGGAGTGGCGGGGTCAGGGTCCAGGAGCGGCGGGGTCAGGGTCCAGGAGCTGCGGGGTTGGGGTCAGGGTCCAGGAGCGGCGGGTTCGAGGAGTGTCGGGGTCGGAGTCCAAGAACGGCAGGTTCTGGGTCCAGGAGCGGCGGGGTCGGAGTCCAGGAATGGCGGGGTCGAGGAGTGGTGGGGTTGAGGAGTGGCGGGGTCGGGGTCGGGGTCCAGGAGCCGTGGGGTTGGGGTCAGGGTTCAGGAGCGATGCTGTCAGGGTCCTGGAGCGGCGGGGTCGAGGAGTGGCGGGGTCCAGGTCCAGGAGCCACGAGGTAAGGGTCAAGGTCCAGGTGCGTCAGGGTCGGTGACCAGGAGCAAAGGGGTCGGGTTCCAGGAACGGCGGGGTCAGGGTCCAGGAGCGGCGGGGTCATGATCCAGGAGCTGCGGGGTCAGGGGCCAGGAGTGGCGGGGTCAGGGTCCAGTAATGGTGGGGTCAGGGTCCAGGAGCGGTGAGGTCCGGGTTCAGGAGCGGCAGGGTCAGGCTCAAGGAGCGGCGGGGTCCAGGATTGGCGGGGTCGGGGTCCTGGTGCGGCGGGGTCTGGATCCAGGAGCGGCGGGGTCTGGATCCAGGAGCGGCGGGGTCCAGGAGTGGCGGGGTCGGGGTCCAGGAGCGGCAGGGTCTGGGTCCAGGAGCGGCGGGGTCGGAGTCCAGGAGCTGCGGGGTTGGGGTCAGGGTCCAGGAGCGGCGGTTTCGAGGAGTGTCTGAGTCGGGGTCCAGGAGCGGCGGGGTCTGGGTCCAGGAGCGGCGAGGTCGGGGTCAAGGAGTGGCGGGATTGGGGTCAGGGTCCAGGAGCGATGCTGTCAGGGTCCTGCAGCGGCGGGGTCGGGGTCCAGGAGCGGCGGGTTCGTGATCGGGGTCCAGGAGCGGCGGGGTCAGGGTCCAGGAGCGGTGGGGTCGGGGTCCAGGAGTGCTGGGGTCAGGGTCAGTTTTCAGGAGCGGTGGGGTCGAGGAGTGGCGGGGTCAGGGTCCAGGGGCGACTGGGTAAGGGTCCAGGAGCGACGGGGTCAGGGTTCAGGAGCGGTGGGGTTGGGGTCCAGGAGCGCTGGGGTGGGGGTCTTGGAGCGCTGGGGTCAGGGTCCAGGAGCGGTGGGGTCCAGGAGTGGCGGGGTCCAGTAGCGACGGGGTCTGGGTCCAGGAGCGGCGGGGTCGGAGTCCAGGAGCGGCGGGGTCGAGGAGTGGCAGGGTCGGTGTCCAGGAGTGCGGGGTCCAGGAGCGCTGGGGTCAGGGTCCAGGAACAGCGAGGTCTGGGTCCATGAACGGCGGGGTCAGAATCCAGGAGCGGCGGGGTCAGAGTCCAGGAGCGGCGGGGTCAGGATCCAGGAGCCACGGGGTCGTGGGTCCTGCAGCGGCGGGGTCCAGGAACGGTGGGGTCAGAGTCCAGGAGCAGCGGGGTCGAGGGGTGGCGGGGTCAGGGTCCAGAAGTGGCGGGGTCTGGGTCCAGGAGCGGCAGGGTCGGGGTCAGGGTCAGGATCCAGGAGCAGTGGGGTCAGGGTCAAGGTCCAGGAGCCGCGGTGTCGGGGTCAGCGTCAGGGTCAGGGTTCTGGAGCGGTGGGGTCAGGGTCCAGGAGCGGCGGGGTCAGGGGCCAGGAGCGGCAGGGTCGAGGAGTGGCAGAGTCCAGGAGCGGCGGGGTCGGGGTCTATGAGCGGCAGGGTCGAGGAGTGGCAAGGTCCAGGAGTGGCGGGGTCGGGGTCCAGGAGTGGCGGGGTCCAGGAGTGGCGGGGTCAGGCTCCAGGAGCGGCGGGGTCCAGGAGTGGCGGGGTCGGGGTCCAGGAGCGGCGGGTTCTGGGTCCAGGAGCGGCGGGGTCCAGGAGTGGCGGGGTCAGGGTCCAGAAGTGGCGGGGTCGGGGTCCAGGAGCGGCAGGGTCCAGGAGTGGCGGGGTCAGGCTCCAGGAGCGGCGGGGTCCAGGAGTGGCGGGGTCGGGGTCCTGGAGCGGCGGGGTCTGGGTCCAGGAGCGGCGGGGTCCAGGAGTGGCGGGGTCGGGGTCCAGGAGCGGCGGGATCTGTGTCCAGGAGTGGCGGGGTCCAGGAGTGGCGGGGTCAGGATCCAGAAGTGGCGGGGTCGGGGTCCAGGAGCGGCAGAGTCGGTGTCCAGGAGCCGTCAGGTCAGTGTCCAGGAGCAGTGGGGCCGGGGTCGGTATCCAGGAGTGGCGGGGTCGCGATCGGGGTCCAGGAGTGGTGGGGTCAGGGTCGGGGTCCAGGAGTGGCGGGATCCAGGAGTGTCTGGGTCAGGGTCCAGGAGCGGCGGGGTCAGGGTCCAGAAGTGGCGGGGTCTGGGTCCAGGAGCGGCAGGGTCGGGGTCAGGGTCAGGATCCAGGAGCCGTGGGGTCAGGGTCAAGGTCCAGGAGCCGTGGGGTCGGGGTCAGGGTCAGGGTTCAGGAGCGTTGGGGTCAGGGTCCAGGAGCGGCGGTGTCTGGGTCCAGGAGCGGCGGGGTACAGGAGCGGCGAGGTCATGGTCCTGGAGCGTTGGGGACTGGGGTCCAGGAGCGATGGGGTCAGGGTCCAGGAGCGGTGGGGTCGTGGTCCAGGAGCGGCGGGGTCCAGGAGCGGTGGGGTCCAGGAGTGGCGGGTTCGGGGTCCAGGAGCGGCGGGGTCTGGGTCCAGGAGCGGCGGGATCCAGGAGTGGCGGGGTCTGGGTCCAGGAGCGATGAGGTCATGGTCCAGGAGCGGCGGGGTCGGGGTCCAGGAGCGGCGGGGTCGGGATCCAGGAGCGATGGGGTCAGGATCCAGGAGCGGCGGGGTCGGGGTCCAGGAGCGATGGGTCAGGGTCCAGGAGCAGTGGGGTCAGAGTCCTGGAGCGGCGGGGTCAGGGTCCAGGAGCGGCGGGGTCAGAGTCCAGGAGCGGCGGGGTCAGAGTCCAGGAGCGGCGGGGTCGGAGTCAGGGTCCAGGTGCAGTGGGGTCAGCGTTGGGGGTCCAGGAGCTGTGGGGTCAGGGTCCAGGAGCGAGGAGGTCGGGGTCCAGGAGTGGCAGGGTCGGGGTCAGGGTCAGGATCCAGGAGCAGTGGGGTCAGGGTCAAGGTCCAGGAGCCGTGGGGTCGGGGTCAGGGTCAGGGTTCAGGAGCGTTGGGGTCAGGGTCCAGGAGCGGCGGTGTCTGGGTCCAGGAGCGGCGGGGTACAGGAGCGGCGAGGTCATGGTCCTGGAGCGTTGGGGACTGGGGTCCAGGAGCGATGGGGTCAGGGTCCAGGAGCGGTGGGGTCGTGGTCCAGGAGCGGCGGGGTCCAGGAGCGGTGGGGTCCAGGAGTGGCGGGTTCGGGGTCCAGGAGCGGCGGGGTCTGGGTCCAGGAGCGGCGGGATCCAGGAGTGGCGGGGTCTGGGTCCAGGAGCGATGAGGTCATGGTCCAGGAGCGGCGGGGTCGGGGTCCAGGAGCGGCGGGGTCGGGATCCAGGAGCGATGGGGTCAGGATCCAGGAGCGGCGGGGTCGGGGTCCAGGAGCGATGGGTCAGGGTCCAGGAGCAGTGGGGTCAGAGTCCTGGAGCGGCGGGGTCAGGGTCCAGGAGCGGCGGGGTCAGAGTCCAGGAGCGGCGGGGTCAGAGTCCAGGAGCGGCGGGGTCGGAGTCAGGGTCCAGGTGCAGTGGGGTCAGCGTTGGGGGTCCAGGAGCTGCGGGGTCAGGGTCCAGGAGCGAGGAGGTCGGGGTCCAGGAGTGGCAGGGTCGGGGTCCAGCAGCGGTGGGGACAGGATCCAGGAGCGGCGGGGTCAGGGTCCAGGAGTGGCGGGGTCAGGGTCCAGGAGCGTTGGGGTCGGGGTCCAGGAGTGTTGGGGTCAGGGTCCAGGAGTGGCGGGGTCGTGGTCCAGGAATGGTGGGGTCAGGGTCCAGGAGTGGCAGGATCCAGGAGTGTCTGGGTTGGTGTTTAGATGAATTAACTGCACAGGCAGCTATTAATGAATATGATATAATTGGGATTACGGAGTCATGGCTCCAGGGTGGCCAAGGCTGGGAACTCAACATCCAGAGGCATTCAACATTCAGGAAGGATAGATAGAAAGGAAAAGGAGGTGGGGTAGCATTGCTGGTTAAAGATGAAATTAACACAATAGTAAGGAAGGACATTAGCTTGGATGATGTGTAATCTGTATGGGTAGAGCTGCGAATACCAAAGGGCAGAAAATGCTCGTGGGAGTTGTGTACAGACCAACAAACAGTCGTAGTGAGGTTGGGGACAGCATCAAACAAGAAATTAGGGATGCGTGCAATCAAGGTACAGCAGTTATCATGGGCGACTTCAATCGACATATAGATTGGGCTAACCAAACTGGTAGCTATACCGTGGAGGAGGATTTCCTGGAGTATATCAGGGATAGTTTTCTTGACCAATATGTCGAGGAGCCAACTAGAGGGCTGGCCATCCTAGACTGGGTGATGTGTAATGAGAAAGGACTAATTAGCAATCTTGTTGTGCGAGGCCCCTTGGGGAAGAGTGACCATAATATGGTAGAATTCTTTATTAAGATGGAGAGTGACACAAGAGACTAGGATCCTGAACTTAAGGAAAGGTAACTTCGATGGTATGAGACGTGAATTGGCTAGAATAGACTGGCAAATGATACTTAAAGGGTTGATAGTGGATAGGCAATGGCAAACATTTAAAGATAACATGGATGAACTTCAACAATTGTACATCCCTGTCTGGTGTAAAAATAAAACGGGGAAGGTGGCTCAACCGTGGCTAAGAAGGGAAATTAAGGATAGTGTTAAATTCAAGGAAGAGGCATATAAATTGGCCAGAAAAAGCAGCAAACCTGAGGACTGGGAGAAATTTAGAATTAAGCAGAGGAGGACAAAGGGTTTAATTCGGAGGGAAAAAAAAGAGTATGAGAGGAAGCTTGCAGGGAACATAAAAACGAACTGCAAAAGCAGTTGAAGTGACAAAGATTAGTAAAGACAAACGTAGGTCCCTTGCAGTCAGATTCAGGTGAATTTATAATGGGGAACAAAGAAATGGCAGACCAATTGAACAAATACTTTGGTTCTGCCTTCATGAAGGAAGATACAAATAACCTTCCGGAAATACTAGGGGACCGAGGGTCTAGCGAGAAGGAGGAACTGAAGGAAATTGATGGGATTGAAGGCTGATAAAACCCGCGGCCTGATAGGCTGCATCCCAGAGTACTTAAGGAAGTGGCCCTAGAAATAGTGGATCATTTTCCAACAGTCTATCGGCTCTGGATCAGTTCCTATGGACTGGAGGGTAGCTAATGTAACACCATTTTTTAAAAAAGGAGGGAGAGAGAAAACGGGGAATTTTAGACTGGTTAGCCTGACATCTGTAGTGGGGATAATGTTGGAATCAATTATTAAAGATGTAATAGCAGCGCATTTGGAAAGCAGTGACAGGATCCGTCCAAGTCGGCATGGATTTATCAAAGGGAAATCATGCTTGACAAATCTTTTAGAATTTTTTGAGGATGTAACGAATAGAGTGGACAAGGGAGAACCAGTGGATGTGGTGTATTTGGACTTTCAAAAGGCTTTTGACAAGGTCCCACACAAGAGATTAGTGTACAAAATTAAAGCACATGGTATTGGGGGTAATGTATTGACGTGGATAGAGAACTGGTTGGCAGACAGGAAGCAGAGAGTAGGGATAAACTGGTCCTTTTCAGAATGTCAGGCAGTGACTAGTGGGGTGCTGCAGGGCTCAGTGCTAGGACCCCAGCTCTTTACAATATACATTGATGATTTAGATGAAGGAATTGAGTGTAATATCTCCAAGTTTGCAGACGACACTAAACTGGGTGGCGGTGTGAGCTGTGAGGAGGATGCTAAGAGGCTGCAGGGTGACTTGGACAGGTTAGGTGAGTGGGCAAATGCAGTATAATGTGGATAAATGTGAGGTTATCCACTTTGGTGGCAAAAACATTAAGGCAGAATATTATCTGAATGGCAGCAGATTAGGAAAAGAGGAGGTGTATCAGGGATTGAAAATTGGCATGCAGGTACAGCAGGCGGTGAAGAAGGCAAATGGCATGTTGGCCTTCATAGCTAGGGGATTTGCGTATTGGAGCAGGGAGGTTTTACTGCAGTTGTACAGGGCCTTGGTGAGGCCTCACCTGGAATATTGTGTTCAGTTTTGGTCTCCTAATCTGAGGAAGGATGTTCTTGCTATCGAGGGAGTTCAGCGAAAGTTGACCAGACTGATTCCCGGGATGGCAGGACTGACATATGAGGAGAGACCGGATCGACTGGTCCTGTATTCCCTGGAGTTTAGAAGAATGAGGGGGGACCTCATAGAAACATAAAATTCTGACGGGACTGGACAGGTTAGATACAGGAAGAATGTTCCTGATGCTGGGGAAGTCCAGAACCGGGGTCACAGTCTAAGGATAAGGGGTAAGCCATTTAGGACTGAGATGAAGAGAAACTTCTTCACTCAGAGAGTTGTTAACCTCTGGAATTCTCTACCGCAGAGAGTTGTTGATGTCAGTTCGTTAGACATATTCAAGAAGGAGTTAGATATGGTTCTGATGGCTAAAGGGATCAAGGGGTATGGAGAGAACGCAGGAAAGAAGTACTAAGGGAATGATCAGCCATGATCTTATTGAATGGTGGTGCAGGCTCGAAGGGCCGAATGGCCTACTCCTGCACCTATTTTCTATGTTTCTATGTTTCTATGTTTTAAATGTGGTATTTTACAGAACAATCTATTCACACATGTGAAAAGAAATGGCTCAGCAGCCAAAAAGCAGCTCACACCCACTGTGTTGGAAAATCTTTGATCCCATTTGAGCTGTGAATAGTGAGAGTTTAAACTATGGGTGGAATTTTCTGGACGGGATCGGTGATGGGTCAGCTGGGAAAATGGTTTTCTTTGATCGCAGTATACCAGCACTGAGCAGACCCGACACAAAGCAACGGGGGAGGCAATTTAAATCTTTAGTGACTTACATAAGTACATAAGAAAAAGGAGCAGCAGTAGGCCATATGCCCCTCAAGCCTGCTCCGCCGTTCGATAAGATCATGGCTGATCTGATCATCGACTCAGCTCCACTTCCCCACCCGCTCCCCATAACCCCTTATTCCCTTATCGTTTAAGAAACTGTCTATTTCTGTCTTAAATTTATTCAATGTCCCAGCTTCCACAGCTCTCTGAGGCAACGAATTCCACAGATCCGCAACCCACTGAGAGAAGAAATTTGTTTTCAGCCATGCCTTTTTCCCAACCTTTTGAATTTGACAGATTGCCCACTGGTTTCCCGCTGTGCCAAGACCGGGGCTGCGAAGCTGAGGCTGGAGGTCACTGCCCATTGTTTCAGCTGATTAGTTGACAGCTTCAAATGCCATGTAAAAGCTCACAGCTGATTGAAAAATGTTCCCTGAGCAACGAGCGACTCTAAACTGCATTTCCAATACAGATTCAGAATGCTGCAAGTCTTTACACAAGTCTCCATCCAGTCTGACCTCATTACCTCTCTCACCATTGATAGATCGCTTCTGTCATCTCAACTTCACCTTGCCATCTATTTCATCAGCATCCGTGTACTTTATACTCTCTCACCTTGGTCCTCAGAATCCACTACGATCAGCCCCAACACCAGCATCACCAGGCACACCAGCAGCACCCACAACAACACCAACCTTCTCCACAATCCCCTGATGCTGCACAGGACACAGCACATCAGCACCCGACCACATTGCTGCCCAGGAGGCCAGAGATAGCCTCACCATGGCCACATTTACTTCACTTGACGCTGTACACCCTGGCTGCCACAGGATACACCAGGTTGGCACCACCCTACACAAACACCATAAAGCATCCCTACAATGCCCAGGCAATTCCTTTCACACTCATCATCATTGCGTTATAAATTAAACTTTACATGAATATTGGATAAAACACCCAAGTGTCTACCCTTGTGTACTGTTAGTTGGTATGATTGCACTAGGATGAGGGTGAGTGTGAGGGGTGGCTAGTGAGATGGGGATGTGATAATGTAGATAGAGAGAGGGGATGGGTGGAGGTGCAAGATAAGTTGGTATGAGTAAGGATGTGCAGGAGTAGGGTAGGGAAGGCAGAGTGATGGGGATGTGATGAGAGGCACAGCAGGATGAGGTTGAGTGTGGCTTTGTACTAATGTTTCGTGATCTACTGAGATCATTGAAATGTTTGTGGCACTGCACCCAGGTCCTCCTGACATCCTTGCTTGTGCCCTCCTGTGCAATGTGCAACCAGGCTGTGAGATCCCATGGGGAGGTCTCTTCCGCCCATGGGAAGAGAAGAGGACCTCCCTGCGTGCTGTGACTCCCACTATAAGCATATGGAGGGAGTGATGGGAGAGCCTGGGTGCAGCTCTGCACCTCTGTGCAGCGCGTGTCAGTGTTTGCAGCAGCTTAATGCTGTAGAACACTGACAGCAAAACTGTCAAATTAACGGGGACCATGGTCCCTTTAAGGAAACTGGCTGATGGTGCATCATCAAATTATGTCACCAGACCTGCTTCCTCTAATTGCCCGGGAAACGTGCTGGACGGGCTTTACAAGTTCCATCAAGGGAAATTCATCCTACTGAGTGGGCTGGAGCCAGCAGTGAGGCCGGGACCCGCCATCGACGTTGCCTCTCATGGACCCGCCAAGGTTGGTAAAATCCAGCCCATAGATACACCGGCAGTCAGGGAGGTTTTTGAAACAGAATAATAAGAGATAGTCAGACAGCAAAAACTGTGAGAAGGAATAAAAGAAAGATCAGGTAGAAGTGATCTTGCTTAAGTCAAATAGGATGACCCATTGACGTGGGGAAGCATGCAAATTTCTTTATTTTGAATTAATATGTCAAGATACGGTGTTCTGATAGAATTAATTGAGTATAATCATAATTGTGTTTCTCTATATTCACTTGACTGTGAAATAAATATGCTTATCAATTTGTATGCCTAATCATGTTTCTGTTGGCCTGTCTCTAGCGCGATTGCAGTCATACACATGCACAAGTTATGAGCATCCAGCTCAGGTCATTATTCCTGCAGCCCTGGATTACACTGTCAAGTAGAGTGAGTGAAGTTGCACCAAAGTAATACACTGAGGCGAATTATGGGATGGATCGATGTCGTTGAACACATGACAGTATGTACAGCAGACTCGGATTGTACCAGACGTGTTTAGACCAGATGATGTCATCTGCTCCATCCTAAGAAACGCCCATCTAACCTATATCACTATTAAACAGGGGCATCTTTGACAGTAGCTGAGGAGCACTGATGCTAGAATCTTGAAGATGAAATACTGTGTTTCATTGTGTTGTGAAGGGTGCAAAATTCGTGGGGAAATCACACCGGCCCCCCCAGTGTTTGGATTCATTGGAAAGGAAATTTAATTTGGAACTATCTACCAGAAAGTTTGAAATCCTAAAGTACACATGGAAGAAACTACGATCTTTAATCGAATTTGGGATTTTATGAGACAAATTTAGTCTGTGTGGGCAGGGCTAGAGAACTAAAGGATGATTGTCCTACAAAGAAATCAGTCTAAGTATTGAAGCTGTCTGCGGTATTGAAACTAAAGTAAATTGTCTGGAGAATTGTGGATATTCAAAAATCCTTCTCCACAAGAGACATTAACATAGCAACAGTTAACCCAGAGATAGCTAACCATCAACCTGTATCTGGAAAGCCATTTCAGCATATGCATAACAACAAAGGCCCATCCAACCCACATGGAAAAACCCAACCACAGACAGACATTTCAAATACCAAGCTAATATTTCCATCAAGAAACAGATTTAGAAGATCGACACATCTGAAACAGGTTAACATTTTAATGAGCCCGCCAAAATATGACAAAGAAATATCAAGCCCGCCAAAAATTATACAAAGAATCTGGGCTGATTTGGCGCAAAGATTAGAACAGCCCCAAACGTATAACTAGGCCCAGCTTTAACAAAGGGTATGCTTGTGCCTTATGCATGCTACTGCCTCAGAAGACACTGCTAGGGACACTTAGTTGAAGGTATGCACTCAGCAGCCGAGCATCAAGAAGGGAGAGAGACCACAGCAGTTGTAACTAACTTCTCCAGTCTCGACGTCCTGAAATGGGAAAAGGAAGGTAGAACATCACCATCGTGGCAGCAACCGACCACAGCCAACGTGGTACCACCAAAAACACCTCGATCGACCAACTTCAAAACAAAACTCGACAAGGAAGAAACCGAAGAATCGAAAGTTTCCACTCTGCAACCTAGGCCTGATTACCAACAGGCGAAAACATTATCTAAAGAGACTTTGAATCTATTTCTAACAAAAGAAAACAGGTACTTACCCCATACATCCAAAACGCACCCTACCGCATCAGCGGACTCCACCCAACTGAAGATTGCACAGTAAGAAGTCTTCTCCGACGTTTGGGGTACGGCAAGCAGAACCTACAGAATCCAGCAAACCCCGAAATCGCAAACCACCGCTAACTGACCCAAAAGGATTGATAAGCATAGTCCCTGTCTGCACTGGAGTCTAATCTAGTCAGTGTTAGGTATTGGGAGGTGGGCGGTGTATTATTCACTGTAACCCCTTTGAATGTGTGATGTGCTGTTCTTTATTAGAGTGATTATAAGTTTGACATTGTATTTACTTGTCTTTAATAAAATCAAAGTTCTTTTTGCACCAAACCAATTGTCTCTTGCACTTTATCACATCCCCCAAATAAATCCAGAGTCCAGGACCCAAGGGAATGGGAGCGATTCGAACTGCTCAGAAGGTAATAGGTGAACCTGACCCCCGAGACCACCCCTTACAGTTGCTATGTAGAGACTCAAACCCAACGCTGGTCTTTTGTCAATTCCTTTTTGCTTGATTTTTGAGTCTTCTATTTTCATTTGTATTTCTTCTTCAAGACTGTTCTTTGTTTGGGAAATGTTGTTCATATAAACTGTTTTGCTGCAATATGGGTTTCCCAATGGGGATTCCCCTCTATATGATTTATCTGTTGGAGAAGGAAGAGGAGGAATAGCAATAGAGAACATAGGGGAACATGCTCCCAAGGCAGCGCCATAGAAGATCCAGACGCTTCCCCGGATACCCAGCTACCAAAGTCTACAGACCCAGAGAATCATATTTGAATATCTCCCTAGAGTTACTTTGCACAACGCTGATGGAAATTAATTGTGCAGCAAAGCTGTCATCATCACAGCAGAACGTTGTACGTCGTCACACACATGCCTGCTCACGTGTACACATAAACACACACACCCATACACAGTTCCATGTTCTTACATATGCATCAGCATAGGTGGTCTGTCGATCGAGAATGGCTTGCTTCCACAAGAATTCACAAATGTTCACAGAAGGGAGAACCAGTGGATGTGGTGTATTTGGACTTTCAGAAGGCTTTTGACAAGGTCCCACACAAGAGATTGGTGTGCAAAATCAAAGCACATGGTATTGGGGGTAATATACTGACGTGGATAGAGAACTGGTTGGCAGACAGGAAGCAGAGAGTCGGGATAAACGGGTCCTTTTCAGAATGACAGGCAGTGACTAGTGGAATGCCGCAGGGCTCAGTACTGGGACATCAGCTCTTTACAATATACATCAATGATTTAGATGAAGGTATTGAGTGTAATATCTCCAAGTTTGCAGATGACACTAAACTGGGTGGTGATGTGAGCTGTATGGGGGATGCTAGAAGGCTGCAGGGTGACTTGGACAAATTAGGTGAGTGGGCAAATGCATGGCAGATGCAGTATAATGTGGATAAATGTGAGGTTATCCACTTTGGGGGCAAAAACGCGAAGACAGAATATTATCTGAATGGGATTAGGAAAGGGGGAGGTGCAACGAGACCTGGGTGTCATGGTTCATCAGTCATTGAAAGTTGGCATACAGGTACAGCAGGCGGTGAAGAAGGCAAATGGTATGTTGGCCTTCATAGCTAGGGGATTTGAGTATTGGAGCAGGGAGGTCTTACTGCAGTTGTACAGGGCCTTGGTGAGGCCTCACCTGGAATATTGTGTTCAGTTATGGTCTCATAATCTGAGGAAGGACATTCTTGCTATTGAGGGAGTGCAGCGAAGGTTCACCAGACTGATTCCCGGGATGGTAGGACTGACATATGAGGAGAGACTGGATCAACTGGGCCTTTATACATTGGAGTTTAGAAGGATGAGAGGGGATCTCATAGAAACATTTAAGATTCTGATGGGACGGGACAGGTTATATGCGAGTAGAGTGTTCCCGATGTTGGGGAAGTCCAGATCCAGGGGACACAGTCTTAGGATAAGGGGTAGGCCATTTAGGACTGAGATGAGGAGAAACTTCTTCACTCAGAGAGTTGTTAACCTGTGGAATTCCCTACCGCAGAGAGTTGTTGATGCCAGTTCATTGGATATATTCAAGAGGGAGTTAGATATGGTCCTTACGGCTAAGGGGATCAAGGGGTATGGAGAAAAAGCAGGAAAGGGGTACTGAGGGAATGATCAGCCATGATCTTATTGAATGGTGGTGCAGGCTCGAAGGGCCGAATGGCCTACTCCTACATCTATTTTCTATGTTTCTATATTTCTATGTTTTAATGAAGTCCTGAACTCCAATTGAAGGGTGGAAGATGCCTGTGCGTGGATTTTTTTAACGTGTGGTGGCCATTGCACACCAGCCACCATACGGGCTTGACAGAGCTAGGTTTTGGTCCAGTGGCAAGAGTTAACCAGGACGACTGGAGACATGCTGTGCTGCACAGACCCAGTGCGCGCACATATCGCAGTGTGGGCTGGCCTGTGCTACTCCATGTACGCACAGAGTCGCACACACTGCTGTACCCACAGACACACACACACAGTTCTGTGACACAGTCCTGCACACACACACACACACACACACACACACATACACACACACCCACACACACACACACACACACACACACACACACCTGCATGTACACACACGGTCTTATGCATGCATGAAATTCTGTAAAAAGGAAAGAAGTTGCATTTATATAGCACCACTCACATCCTCAGCACATCCCAAAGCACTTCACAGAGAACTGATTAGTTTCGAAGTGCAGTCAGTGTTGGCAAAGGTGGCAGTCAATTTACATTCAGCAAATGAACAAATGTTCAGTTAATCAGTTTTTGGAGGTGTTCGATGAGGGAGGAATGTTGGCCAGCACACCGGAGAATGTCCTGCTCCTCTTCCAATAGTGCCCTGGAATCTGCTCCTGAGCAGGGAGACAGGGTCACAGGTTATCTGAAATACGGCACCTTTGACAGTGCAGCGCTCTCAGCACTGCACTGGCAGATCAGCCTAGATGATGTGCTCAAATCCATAGTGGGACTTGAACCCACAGCTTACTCACTGAGGCAAGAGTTACACCAACTGAGCCAAACTGACACCTCTGCAAGTATAGGCAGACACACAAAATCCTGTCCCCATACATACACACACGCATCTTTATACATATATACTCCCTCATATGCACACACAGACAATAACATGTGTACACACTCATACATTCCTACACATATACATACCATCTCTGGTACATAGAAACTTCTTTACCCCGAGAGCGGTGAGAATGTGGAACTCGCTGCCACAGGGAGTGGTTGAGGCGAATGACGTAGATGCATTTAAGGATAAGCTGGATAAACACATGAGGGAGAAAGGTATAGAAGGATATGCTGATGGGGTAAGATGAAGAGGGGTGGGAGGAGGCTCCTATGGAGAATAAACACTGGTACGGGCCTGTTGGCCTTTATCAGTGTTGTAAATATATAATATATTCACATACACTTCTTCTTCTTAAGCAATCCCTCGGAGTCGCGGATGACTTGCTTCCACACTAATATGAGTTCTCAGGTGACTGATGAGCCCAATGCAGGACCGACAGTCTCTGTCACAGGTGGGGCAGATGGTGGTTGGAGGGACGGGTGGGTGGGGTGCTTGGGTTGTCGTACGCTCCTTCACTGTTTGCGCTTGGCTTCAGTTTGCTCCCGGTGAAGAGACTCGAAGTGTTCGGTGCCTTCCCGGATTCTCTTCCACTTTGGGCGGTCTTAGGCCAGGATTCCCAGGTGTCGGTGGGGATGCCGCACTTTTTCAAGGAGGCTTTGAGGGTGTCCTTGAAGCGTTTCCTCTGCCCACCTGGGGCTCGCTTGCTGTGCCTGAGCTCTGCGTAGAGCACTTGCTTTGGGAATCTAGTATCGGGCATGTGGACAATGTGTCCCATCCATCAGAGCAGGTCGAGCGTGGTCAATGCTTCGATGCTGGGGATGTTGGCCTGAGCGAGAACACTGAAATTGGTGTGCCTATCCTCCCAGTAGATTTGCAGGATCTTGCGGAGGCAGCGTTGGTGGTACTTCTCCAGTTCTGTGAGGTGCCTGCTGTACATAGTCCATGGGGCCTAAATTCAGGGTCTCAAAGAGACTCGTTAATGTCCGTTTGCGTCGGCCATTCCGAGAAATCGAACGGCCGCCGCTTTGGGGTCAGCAGGCCGACCCGATCAAAATTCAGGTCAGGGATTTTATGGCCTGGACCCCGTCCCGTCCAAGTAGATGCACTGTCAATTTAAAATGAAATAAAGACTTACCCAGCCATTTTCAGCTCCGTCCGTCGATCCCCCGCCGCGCAGTGCCCCTGGCAGGTTTCTCTGCTGGTGCACCATCTCCGCACTGAGTACGGCCCAGCAGCGCAGCCGCCCTTAAAGGGGAGGGCCCACTGCCACAGCCACAATGGAAGAATTTTTGCCAGCCGACTTACCGATAGGCCAGCAAAATACTACCCCCAGGTCCGGCCGGGCCGCCAATGGGCAGCCTGGGTGTCAGGCCGCTGGCCCGGCCGAAACCCTCCCTGGTGGCCCAGTGACCAAAGTTAAAAAATGATCGAATCTCTCCCCTTTAACGGAGGGGAGAGAGCGTGGTGACGCACCCACGCTGTGATGTCACCATGTTGATTGACAGCGTTGGGGGCGGGGGCGACCGACCCATTTTCAGCCAATCAGCCTGACTTTGAGTCTAAGGCCCACCCCCATTATGATCCATTTCCTGAAAATGGATCTACTCACCGTGCCAAGAGTTCCGGCGATGAGTAACAGCTAAAAACTCACAGGCGCGCCAGCTTTCTGACGCAGCTGAATTTTGGCCCCCATTTCTCTGAAGCACATAGGAGGGCGGGTATCACTACTGCCCTGTTGACCATGAGCTTGGTGCCGGGTTTGAGGTCCTGGTCTTCAAACATTCTCTTCCTCAGGCGACCGAAAGCTGCACTGGCACACTGAAGGCGATGTTGGATTTCGTCATCGACATCTGCCCTTGTTGACAGTAGGCTCCCGAGGTATGGAAAATGGTCCACGCTGTCCAAGGTATCATCATGGATCTTGATAATCGGGGGGCAGTACTGTGCAGCGGGGGCAGGTTGGTAGAGAACCTTCGTCTTACGGATGTTTAGTGTAAGGCCCATGGTCTTGTGCGCTTCGATTGTCGAAATCTCGACCTCCGAAAAGAATGACTCCGACACTTACAGCTCCGCTAGAAGTTTCCTTTTTAATTTACTTGCTCGCAAGGGGTAGGTTTCACTCAGTCAAGGGCTAAATGAACACCTCCGCAATGGTACAGCTTCACAAGATATTTATACAGTAAAACCCAAGTTCTGGCCTCTCCCTGTGTATTGCTCTGTCTCACCGTCAGTGAATACAGATAAAGAGTTAATTACTATATCCTGGTCCTGACATGGTGTCCAAATATTTCCTTTTGTCAGGGTTATCAGAAAGCCAAACGGCCATTACTCAATGAGTCATAGGTAATGGGCTATCACCTGTCTTGTATTGTGTCAGGATTGTTTCAATTTCCTGGTCAGTTTACCTGTTTGCTTCAAATGGATGAGGTAAAGGAAAGAGATAATGGCTAGAAGATAAGGGTGGGGTGACATGGAACTCCTGTAGTGTAGACAATAGGAGAGCACCATGGGGGGTTACTTGTCTCAGCATGACTTGTCTCCTAGCTGTCTGATAACCATCAGCCATCTAACAGCAGGTTTGGCTGTTTATGCAAGCTGGCTGCTAAAATGCAGAAAGTTCTGGAAGGGCCAGGACTCCATTTTAATCAAAAGGCACACAAATACCGTATGGTATCAGCTTAGATAAAAATACATTTCCACATTCCCCCATTTTGTCCTTCACAAGGACAACTCAATCCATTCTGATCTTGTACAGTCTCTCCATTTCCATTTCTTTAGTTTCATTACTCACTAGGCATATTATACCTTCAGGATTTCTTATTCTGGGAGTAATGCTTAGGAAGGGAGGCTGATGGTTATTATCATAATTGGGCTGGTACCATCCCTGGAAGGCTGTAAGTTTATACCCTGCCGACCTCTATTCTGTTTGCTCCTTCGTTTCTGGCCCCTTAGTTAGTTTTGTCCTATTTTGCACTGTCAACCATTCTACCATTTCTGATTCGTTAAAGGGGACAGATCTCAGGGGAATACCCCCCCTGGAGTGGACAGGTACATGGGAACATATCCAACAACTCGACAAGTTTCTTTCTTGAGCATACCTATGACTCAGTGCCATAAATACGTTTACGTGCAATTCCCTTCGGTGGTGGGTCTGTACCCCTGGTGTAATCAATAATGCGAAGTAAAACCCTGTCAAGCCCAGCACCATCAGTCCCCATAGTCCATACAGTTCCTTATTCAGTCTTCCTTTTTCTGTTCCTCTGATTCCTTCGTCCCTTCCTCCTGGTCGGGTGCCCGTTTGCAATGGGATGCGTGGATCCATGTTGGTCTTTCCTTTACCTTGATTGCAGTATTGGTCGCCAGCAAGACCTGGTATGGTCCTTCGAATCTTGGCTGTAGACTGCTTTTCCTTTTAAAAATCTTGATGTAAATGAATTCCCCTGGCTCCAGGTTATGACACTTCCCTTCCGCTGGCTTGACTTGGGCTTCCTTTACCTGTGAATGAAAGCTGGAAATACATTTGGTTAGTGCAATACAATAATTCAACATATTTTCCTCCATTTTGTGGATGTCCATCTGTTTTGCAGTAAATGGTGCTGTAAAAGGTAGTCGTTGGGGACGTCCCATAACTATCTCATGTGGTGACAGGCCTGTTGTTCTGTTGGTTGCAGATCGCATTACCATCAAAGCTAAGGGCAGCAGTTCTGTCCATTTCAGTCCAGTGTCATTGCATAGTTTTGCCAGCTTATTTTTAAGCATTCCATTATATCTTTCAACAAGTCCAGCTGATTGTGGATGATAACTGCAATGAAAACGTTGATTAATCTGTAAAGCTTTACACATTTCTCTTATGACAGTTCCCGTGAAATGTGACCCGTTATCACTGGAAAGCTTAGCAGGGATTCCGAAGCGTGGTACAATTTCTTTTAACAAACATTTAGCAACAGTAGTGGCATCGGCCTTTTTACATGGAAAGGCTTCAATCCATCGAGAGAACACATCTACAATAACTAATACATACTTGAATCCCATACACATAGGTAATTCAATAAAATCCATTTGTAAATGTACAAAAGGCCCGACTGGATTTGGGTGGGAGGCAGATTCTACTTTTTCCGTCTTACCCGGATTCATTGTCTGACAGGTAACACAATTTTCACAGATTTGTTTTGCAATTGCCGAAATACCTGGTGCATACCAAGTTGCCAAAATATAATCTGCCAATCCCCCTTTGCCTGCGTGTGTGAATGTATGAACACATCGGGCAATCCATGGAAGTAAGGATCTAGGGGCCACCACGCGGCCGTCATGGTGAACCCATATTCCTTCTGGATTTTTATAACATTGATCCTTCGTCCAGGTCCTCCTCCGTACTGGCCTGTGTCTGAAAGGCCAGCACATCATTAATAGTGGGTGGTGGGTCTGAGCAATTACTGTTCCTTAGTGGGAACAATGACACCTGCATCCCCCCTTTTGACAGAGCTGCTGACTTAGCTGCATTATCAGCTCTGGCATTCCCAAGTGCCACCTCATTCGACTGGCCTGTATGTGCCTGGCATTTGATAATGGCAAGTTTTAAGGGGCATTGAATGGCTCGCAGGAGATTTTCCACTTGTTCTGCATTTTTGATAGGGGTTGCTGAAGAAGTCAGGTACCCGCGAATCTTCCAAATTTGTCCATAGTCATGTGATACCCCAAAAGCATACCTGGAGTCAGTGTAGATATTAACTGTGTGTCCTTCAGCCAGAATACAGGCTCAAGTTAATGCAAACAATTCGGCTTGTTGGGCTGAAAAGGAGTCTGGAAGAGAGGCTGTTTCGACAACATTAAACTGAGTTACAATTGCATAAGCTGCTCTCAGTTGGCCCTTATCATTTCGTAAGGCTGATCCGTCAACATAGTACACTAGATCAGGATTACACATTGGTACATCTGTTAGATTGATACGTGGTTTAGTCACTAATTCGGTTACCATTTCACATGAATGGGGTTCGCCGTCGTCTTCCGTGGGGAGTAGAGTGGCTGGATTTAAGGTAGTACATCTTTTGATGACAAGGTTCGGATTTGATAACAGTTCGACCTCGTATTTAGTGGTTCTTGCGGAGGTTAGGTGTTGGGTGGCACATTTAGTAAGTAAAATCTCGACAGAGTGTGGGATATACAAAATGGTCTGATGATTTAGAGTTATTGGCTGAGCCTGTTGCATAGCATAATAAGCTGCTGCCAACGAAGGAAGACATCCCGATAGTCCGCATCCCACTGGGTCTAGTTGGGTACTGAAATACGCTACTGGTCGCTGCCTGTCCCCATGTAACTGAGTCAAAACAGATTGTGCAAAACCCGACTTGTGATGCACAAATAAGTTGAATAGCTTAGTGTAATCTGGTAATCCCAAGGCTGGTGCTGAAGTGAGGGACTGCTTAAGATTCTGGAAAGCATTCCGGGATACTTCATTCCACATCCTTTAAGCATTGTGAGAATATTTGTGTGGGCTTCTGAACTGGACAAATCTGTGTGTTACACGGACTTCTCATTTCTGCTTATAGTGATTCACAGATCACAGAATGTAAAGTACTTGTTTTCTAATCTTATTAAAAGGCTTCCAAACCCAAGATTTTTCCAATACACCCAAAATGTTGATCAAGAGATCACCTGAAATATCTCAAAATCCCGATTCAACTATTGTACTGCCACTCTTTATCAAAAAAAATCCTCTTACTGAGCTAGAAGCTTTTGTACCAAGAATTTACACCAAGGACAATGAGAGTGTACTCCCCCAGCCTGCACCTCGAGAGACCCACAAAGGCTTTTTTTAAAAAAAAGGCATTACAACTTTTAACCACCATGTCTCAACAAACCTATCCTTTGTGCATTTCCTAGCTCCGTAACCTCTCATCCGAATAAATCTACACCTGCGCTTCTAACTTAAAATGTCTTAAACTTCCCACATACAGGACAACACTATGAAGGGTTAAAAAACTTTACTTTGTTTGAAAAAGTGGGTGGAGCTAAAACAAACAGGCAGTTCCACAACCTTTCCAAACAGGTTTCCAGACACAAGGAAAAAAGACAGAAGCACTCTCATTCAAAGACAAGACATTCACGCACTCCCATTCAAAGACAAGACATTCACAAGTCTCTCTCCATTCAATAAAGCTTTTTCTTTTGCTAGCTTCATTTTTTTTTTTTAATCCATAAGTCACTATCAGGTTCTCTTTTTTTTTCCATTTGATTTACCTCCTCTGTTAATTTTACATGGGCTTGAAGAATCGGAACCCAGGCCTTTTCTATTACTTTCCTTTTTTTTTCCTGGATCTCTGTTTATAAGACACTCCTGGAGACAAGTTGTTCTCTCTAAATTAAATGAACCATCGGGTGGAAATGGCCTGTTTTCACCCTTAGTCCACTTTACCGTTTTTGTTTCTTTGGTCAATTGAAGACTGACCACAATTCTGGAGCATGACATAGGCTGGTGTGCCTTTTGTGGTGTTTTAACTTGCTCCGGCACCCATTCTGGATGATTAAGATTTTCCCACAGTTTCTGATCTCACAATCCTTTCGGCCAACCGAGTTCTCTACGCCCACTTCTCCTGGCCGTTACGTGGCCTGAAAAGGCTCTTAATTCGGGCTCAGTCTGGGTGTGTGAGATATGTTGGCACGAACCAACCGTAGTTGATCAATCAGTTACTGTTTCTTTTCTTAATCAATCCTTGTGTTTTTTTTTTCCGAATCACAATTTTCCCTGGTGACTCTTCCCGTTTCTCTAATGGCAATCTCTCACAAAGGTATTGCACCCAACAGTAATACAAGGACAACACTACAATATTCCCGTGAGTACACAAATCATAACCTCTAAACAAATTCTCAGTCTGCGTTGTACGCCACTACAGACCGAGTCCTTAACTTATCCTAATAACAGCTGATAAAACTTAAGGTTCCGTACCCAAACTCTTTGATCGATTGCGCTCTTTTTTTTTAATAGTCTTATCACATAAGAACCCCTTCCGAATTAAAAACAATAAAAATCTTATCACATAAGAACCTTCGATCGATTAGCGCTTTCTTTTTTCTTTTTTTTTAATAGTCTTATCACATAAGAACCCCTTCCGAATTAAAAACAATAAAAATCTTATCACATAAGAACCTGGAACCCTTTTCGATCGACTAGCGCTCCCTTACCTACTGAAACCTTCCCCGGGCTGTCTCGAGATTTTTTCCAGAACCTGTTCTCTTCTGCTGGCGAGCTGAGAAAGAAATGGTTATAAAAAAAATACCTTTAACTTTTAAATGCCGAGTCTTGTAGATGCAGTACCTCAGCTGTGGACAACAGATTACATCTGCGATTCAACAGTGAAGAAACCTCTTGTGAGCAAAGGCTCACCTTGTTTGGCCACCGAAGCCTTTCACTGGAGAGGCACTATGCCTGTATCCGTTTTACTCACAGGACAGAGAGTATGCATCTCGGTGGAACCTCCAATAACTGTCGAAATCTCGACCTCCGAAAAGAATGACTCCGACACTTACAGCTCCGCTAGAAGTTTCCTTTTTAATTTACTTGCTCGCAAGGGGTAGGTTTCACTCAGTCAAGGGCTAAATGAACACCTCCGCAATGGTACAGCTTCACAAGATATTTATACAGTAAAACCCAAGTTCTGGCCTCTCCCTGTGTATTGCTCTGTCTCACAGTCAGTGAATACAGATAAAGAGTTAATTACTATATCCTGGTCCTGACATGGTGTCCAAATATTTCCTTTTGTCAGGGTTATCAGAAAGCCAAACGGCCATTACTCAATGAGTCATAGGTAATGGGCTATCACCTGTCTTGTATTGTGTCAGGATTGTTTCAATTTCCTGGTCAGTTTACCTGTTTGCTTCAAATGGATGAGGTAAAGGAAAGAGATAATGGCTAGAAGATAAGGGTGGGGTGACATGGAACTCCTGTAGTGTAGACAATAGGAGAGCACCATGGGGGGTTACTTGTCTCAGCATGACTTGTCTCCTAGCTGTCTGATAACCATCAGCCATCTAACAGCAGGTTTGGCTGTTTATGCAAGCTGGCTGCTAAAATGCAGAAAGTTCTGGAAGGGCCAGGACTCCATTTTAATCAAAAGGCACACAAATACCGTATGGTATCAGCTTAGATAAAAATACATTTCCACACGATGAAGGTGTTGACAATGGTTTGGAGTTCGACCTCCGAGTGTGCGCAGACACAAGCGTCGTCTTCATACTGTCATTCAATGACAGAGGATGGGACGACCTTTGATCTGGCCTGGAGGCGGCGGAGGTTGAACACTTTCCCGTTTGTTCTGTAGATTAGCTCCACTCCAGTGGGGAGCTTACTGAGGGCGAGATGGAGCATTGCAGCAAGGAAGGTCGAGAAGAGCGTTGGTGCGATGACACAGCCTTGCTTGACCCCGGTCCGTACGTGAATTGGGTCTGTGGTGGATCCATTGGTCAGGATCACAGCTTGCATGTCATCGTGAAGCATGCGGAGGATGGTGATGAACTTTTGAGAGGAGCCGAATTTGAGGAGGACACTCCACAATCCCTCATGGTTGATGCCGTAGGCCTTTGTGAGGTCATGGAAGGTATGTACAGAGATTGGTGCTGTTCCCTGCATTTCTCTTGAATTTGATGTACGGCGAAGATCATGTCCATTGTGCCCCTTAGTGGGCGGTATCCACATTGTGGTATCTGGGAGGAGCTCTTCAGCCTCTGGGAGAAGGCGATTGAGGAGGATTCTTGCAATGACTTTCCCGGTGGCAGACAGCAGGGAGATTCCTCTGTAATTACCGCAATTGGACTTGTCCCCTTTCCTGAAGATGGTCATGATTACAGCGTCTCTGAGATCCCCTGGCATGCTCTTGTCCTTCCAGATAAGAGAAATGAGTTCATGTATTCGCGCCAATAGTACTTCTCCAATATGTTTAGTGCCTTGGCGGGAATTCAATCTGCTCCTGAGGCCTTGTTGTTCTTCAGTTGTCTTATGGCCATTTCAACCTCATGCTGGACTGACGTGGTGGCGGGTAGCATGCTGTGAGATTGAGTCGAGTACACTCGATTCGAAGACAGTCTCGGAGATCTTCGAAGTGCTCCTTCCAGTGGGCACTGACTGCCTCTCTACCCTTGATGAGCACCTCTCCGTTCTTGACTCGCAGCGGGGTAGGGCCTTGGGTGCTTGGGCCATAGGTGATCTTGACTGCGCTAAAGAATCCATGCACGTCGTGGTTGTCGGCTAGCTGCTGGATCTCCTGCGCTTTCTCCATCTGTTCTTTAGGTTGCAAGTTTTATGTTGAACCTCAGCCTTCAGACGTCTACAGAGCTGCTTCATTGCTCTCGAGTTGTGTTGCTGTTTCCAGTTCAAGAATGCCTTGCGCTTGTGGCTAATCAGCTCCTAGATCTTCTGGTCATTCCCGTCGAACCAGTCCTGGTGTTTCATGGTGGAGTGACCGAGCGTCTCTTTGCAGGTGCTAGTTGTGGAGGCCTTGAGGGCAGACCAGGCGCTGTGGACACTCTGTGTCTCTGGTTCAAAGTGCACCTGCATGCTCCCCATACATGCACACATACAGTTCTGTACTTTTATACTTACACATACAATTCCACAAATACACATACACCAACATACACACACATTTGTGCACATGTATAAACATACACACCTGTAAAAATACATGCACACACTCCCACCTGTGATCACGCATATCTACTCTGTACATGTATACATTCACACATACTGCACCCACATACACTGCTGTACTCAAACACACATGCATGCTGCGGTACATGTACGCACACACTGCAGCACATGCAAACACACACATATATAATCCCATACCTGTAAATGCACAATGCTACATAACTTCTCTCTATCCTGCTCCAGGTAAATTGTAGTTTTAACTGTCTAAAATCACTTATCTTGTTTGATCATCATGAGATGAATTGTCTTTCTTACCCCAACTAGAAGAGCAGTCACACAACCAATCTCTCAGGGCCAGACTTTCGGCTACATTGTCGGTGATTTTCTCGGCGGTAGAGCTGTTTTTCCGCCTGCCGACAGTTTCCACGTAAGTTTTTCCTCGGTATCGCCCACATCTGAAGTTGCCCGCCGGGACCAGACCGCCCGCATGCAATGCCGAGAACAACTGTCAGGGCGTAAGTTTGGCCTCAACCACCGACGTCCAGATCGGCGAGAGAACTGCCCGGTAAACGCTGCTCAAACAGTGCTGTAAGGGGGGCTCGGCAAAGAAAGGTAAGTGAAAGGTTCTTTAATTACTTTAAAACATTTTTAACACAGTGATTAGGGTTAAAACTGTCTTGAGAATGCTTTGTACCTTTTTATTTTTTTTAATGAAAATTGTTTTTTTAAGTTTTCCCCACTCCCTAGGCCCATCCGCAGCCTCGGACTAAATTTTAATACTTACCGTCCATTCCGGTAACGACTGCCCATGTTGCTAACTTTCCACTTACCTGCCGAGAAAACTGCCGACAATGAGTGTGCAGTGCCCATTGTCTCGCCCAGGCGATTCATTTTAATTACTTTAAACTTTAAAATGGAAATTCTCACCAGCTTTTCTTGCCGAAAGCAGGCAATTGGGTGTTGAAGGCCTTTAGGGAAACATAAGAACATAAGAAATAGGAACAGGAGTAGACCATACGGCCCCTCGAGCCTGCTCCGCCATTTAATACAATCATGGCTGATTCGATCATGGACTCAGCTCCACTTCCCTGCCCGCTCCCCATAACCCCTTATTCTCTTATTGTTAAAGAAACTGTCTATTTCTGTCTTAAATTTATTTAATGTTCCAGCTTCCACAGCTCTCTGAGGCAGCAAATTCCACAGATTTACAACCCTCTGAGAGAAGAAATTTCTCCTCATCTCTGTTTTAACTGGGAGGCCCCTTATTCTAAGATTATGCCCCCTAGTTCTAGTCTCCCCCATCAGTGGAAACATCTTCTCTGCATCCACCTTGTCAACCCCCTCATAATCTCACCTCTCATTCTTCTGAATTCCAATGAGTAGAGGCCCATTTTCCTCATAAGTCAACCCCCTCATCCCCGGAATCCATCCAGTGAAACTTCTCTGAACTGCCTCCAAAGCAAGTATATCCTTTCTTAAATATGGAAACCAAAACTGCACGCAGTATTCCAGGTGTGGCCTCACCAATACCTTATATAGCTGTAGCAAGACTTCCCTGCTTTTATACTCCATCCTCTTTGCAATAAAGGCCAAGATACCATTGGCCTTCCTGATCACTTGCTGTACCTGCATACTATCCTCTTGTGTTTCATGCACAAGTACCTCCAGGTCCTGCTGTACTGCAGCACTTTGCAATGTTTCTCCATTTAAGTAATAACTTGCTCTTTGATTTTTTTTCTGCCAAAGTGCATGACCTCACACTTTCCAACATTATACTGCATTTGCCAAATTTTTGCCCACTCACTTAGCCTGTCTATGTCCTTTTGCAGATTTTTTGTGTCCTCACACATTGCTTTTCCTCCCATCTTTATATCGTCAGCAAACTTGGCTACGTTACACTCAGTCCCTTCATCCAAGTCGTTAATATAGATCGTAAATAGTTGGGGTCCCAGCACTGATCCCTGCGGCACCCCACTAGTTACTGGTTGCCAACTAGAGAATGAACCACTTAGCCCGACTCTCTGTTCTCTGTTAGTTAGCCAATCTTCTATCCATGCTAATATATTACCCCCAACCCCGTGTCTGGCCCTTAGATTTGGTTGAGGACGTCCTGCAAGGCCATCTGTATCACTGGCCCTGACACACAGCAGCCTACCACCAGCCGTGCTGCAGCCACAGGGGACACAATACGAAGGAGCAGCAGAGTAGGTAAAGCCAGTGTAAAGAGGCGATATAAGATTTTGCACTTGGGTGATTCGTAAACTGTTGTTTATAATTGTGGTGAAAGTTATGAGATAAAATTTTAATTGGAATGTTGCATATTTGGTGTTGTCTCTCATTTCAGTTTTGAGGCTGTGGTACGGAAGGGGAAATGGATGTGGTGATGGGGCGCGGAGAGGAACCGGGAAGTGGGCTGGAATTTGCTGGAACCGAAGTCTGATCAGACGATCGCGGACCGCCCTTGCAGGATGCTGATTGAGTGGCTGCCTCCTGCGTCACTGCTGTTGCTGCTCCTTCCCCTCCTCGTCCTCCTCCTCATCCCCCTCCTCATCCTCCGCCTGCTCCTCCTCCTCATCCTCCTCCCCTGCTCCTCCCCTCCTCCCCCCTCCTCCTCCTTCCCCTCCTCCCCCTATCTCCTCCTGCTCCTCCTCCTGCTCCTCCTCCTGCTCTTCCTCCTCCTTGTCTTCCTCCTCGTCCTCCGCCTGCTCCTCCTCCTCATCCTCCTCCCCCTGCTCCTCCCCTCCTCCTCCTCCTCCCCCCTCCTCCTCCTCATCCTCCTCCCCCTGCTCCTCCCCTCCTCCCCCCTCCTCCTCCTTCCCCTCCTCCCCCTATCTCCTCCTGCTCCTCCTCCTGCTCTTCCTCCTCCTTGTCTTCCTCCTCGTCCTCCGCCTGCTCCTCCTCCTCATCCTCCTCCTCCTGCTCCTCCCCTCCTCCCCCTCCTCCTCCTCCCCCTCCTCCCCCCTCCTCCGCCTGCTCCTCCCCCTGCTCTTCCTCCTCCCCCTCCCCCTCCTCCCCTTCCTCCTCCTCCCCCTCCTCCCCCTCCACCTCCCCCTCCTCCTCCTCCTCCCCCTCCCCCTGTTCCTCCTCCTCCTGAGATAGTACGGTGATGGCTGTGCCCTCATGATGGCCAGGTTATGCAGCATGCAGCAGACGACGACGAGTAGGGACACCCGCTCAGGCGAGTACTGGAGGTCTCCTCTCGAGCGGTCAAGGCAGTGGAACTTCTATGTTTCTATGTTTCTAACTGTTGCTTCAATGATGTTCCTGGTGGCGGCATGGCTCTCATTGTACGAGTGCTGGGCTGGAGTGGTGGGGTTGTGGAGGTGAGTCCTGAGCCAGGTGGAGAGCAGGTAGCCCTTGTCTCCCAGCAGCGAGACGCAAGCCTGATGTGGTGGCTGGAAGAGAGCTGGCACACCAGTCTGGGCAGGATGAAGGCATCGTTTGATGGTAAGGATTCTGTGTGTGTGGTCACACACCAACTGCACAGTCAGTGAGTGGGAGCCTTTGCGGTTACGGAAGATCTCAGGATTGTGATGCGGTGCCCACAAAGCGACATGGGTGCAGTCAATGGCGCCCTGCGCCATGGGGAAGCCCGCTATCCTGGCAAAGCCACATGCCGCTTCTGCTGCTTCTCTCTGCTCATGGGGAAGGAGATGTAATCCCTTCTCCTTCTGTACAGAGCATCTGTGACATCGCGGAGGGAGCAATGGATGCCAAACTGGGAGATGTTGGAGATATCTCCTGTCGCACACTGGAAGGATCCGTTGGTGTAGAAATCACATACGACAGTGACTTGACTGTCACTGAGAGAGCCATCCTCACCCTGGTCTGAGGCTCGAGGTCTGGTTGCAGGAGATGGCAGAGCTCTGTGACCATGGCTGAAGCGCAGCCTTCACACACACTGTTCCTCGGTGACGTTGATGTCGGAGAACTGTTGCCAGAATAGCCGGAATAGCCTGGTGCCAGCCTTGTTAGGCCTTCTCCCTCTGGCCACATTTTGCTGCCTTTTTCTGTGCCTCAGTTGCCTCCGGCGGTGATGCTGGCGGGCGAGGTCCAGTGCCAGCACAGCCCCATGAAACAATATCAATGTTGGATTTGAAATCTGCCCGCAATGAAAGTCATGAATCTTTAATAGCCAGAACACGCCTTCAACTGCAAATACGTTGGAACAAAGCAGCAACCATTATTGGCCGACTGAAATGTCACCCGATGCTGCCGCCTTTATATAGCGCCCCTGTAGCCGACATTGGATGGAAATACGACAGCTGCCAGGTGCTAAAACAGGGGTCGAGGGCTACAATTCCTTCCGGAGCGGTAAGGGGGCGCTGCACAGGGCAATGATGTCAGTATTGTCAGGCGCAGGACAATGCTCGCTACGTGTTAGCGTCGCTGCAAAACCCCCGCCCAATTTAGCGGGAGGCACTGTTCTCAGCGCTCCCCAGGGGCACTATCGGGAGGCGCAAAGTAGCCCAATTTCTCCCCCTTACAATTAGTGGCATTGTGTTGCTGTTTGTGGTTACAGTGTGCTCCCCTCCACACTGCGAGGTTCTGGGCCACACTGGGTTTTTGTCCCACAGGCCCTGCAGTAGTTTGATCCGTTATATGTGAGCCTGGAGCTTGAGTGTGACCAAACCTTTGGGGAATCACACCCTAACCTGATCCTGTGCTCCCTCAACATTCACAATCGCACGACTCCCAGCATGAGCAAGCACCTGTCTGTTTCTACCCAAAGGTAGTCAACTATAATGCCTGACCATCACAGTCAAAGTCAGCTCCTTCAGCACAGCAAGGGATCCAACCCAAACTCAGGCCCATCCTGGTTCAGGTATACCCATTTTACCCACTGTAGGTCAGAGAAATAGCCAAAATAAAGACACTGAGTAGATTTGACACTGAAAGCAAGAAAGATTTGCTTTGATAAAGTGCCTGATCACATCTCAGAGACATCTCAGAGTGCTTCACTTACAATGAGTGCCGCACTGTCGGAGGGGCAGTACTGAGGGAGCTCTGCACTGTCGGAGGGGCGGTACTGAGGGAGCAGCACACTGTTGGAGGGGCAGTACTGAGGGAGTGCCGCACTGTCGGAGGGGCAGTACTGAGGGAGTGCCGCACTGTCGGAGGGGCCATACTGAGGGAGCACCGCACTGTCCGAGGGACGGTACTGAGGGAGTGCTGCACTGTCGGAGGGGCCATACTGAGGGAGCGCCGCACTGTCCGAGGGACGGTACTGAGGGAGTGCCGCACTGTCGGAGGGGCAGTACTGATGGAGCTCTGCACTGTCGGAGGGGCAGTACTGAGGGAGCGCCACATTGTCGGAGGGTCGGTACTGAGGGAGTGCCGCACTGTCGGAGGGGCAGTACTGAGGGAGTGCCGCACTGTCGGAGGGGCAGTACTGAGGGAGTGCCGCACTGTCGAAGGGGCAGTACTGAGGGAGTGTTGCACTGTGGGAGGTGCTGTATTTCGGATGAGACATTAAACTGAGGACCCGTCTGCCCTCTCAAGTGGATGTAAAAAAATCCCATGTCGCTATTTGAAGAAGAGCAGGGGAGTTCTCCCCGATGTCCTGGACAATACTTACCCCTCAACCAACCACTAAAAAATGATTGGTCATTAATCACATCGCTGTTTGTGGACCCTGCTCTGCGCAAATTGTATTTCTGAGTTACTCTGCTAGTTATTATGGAAACAAACATGGCAGCCATCGTTCACAGAGAAAATAAGCAGTGAATCTGTTGTTTTAGTGGTGATGCTGGTTGAGGGAGGAATGTTGGTCAGGGTACACGGAGAGCTGCCTGAATATTTTCAAATAGTTTCATGGGGTATTTAATACCAATCAGGGCCTTTGTTTAACATCTCAGTTCAAAGGCAGCAGCTCTACCAATACAACGCTCGCTCGGTAACTGGCTGGAGTGGCAGCCTATGCCCAGGAGGAGGGTGCTTGAACTTATAACCTTCTGCCTCAGAGCGAGAAGTGCTCCCAGCCAAGGCAAGTGTGGATTTCAAAAGGGCTAAAGTAAGCTTTATTTTCTCATTGAAAAATGTTGCGACAGCCGCTGATATACATGTTCGGCTAATTCAATTCTGTCACGGAGCTTTGGTGCACTTCGATTAATAATAAAGTAATTAGTTGAGGAACTGCAAGGTATAAAGGGGAAAGCTCGCAATCAGATCATTGTAAGCCTCGGCAGCAATGTTCCTCTGTCCCTGGATGAACATTGTGTTCCTGCACCACGTACTAATGCTACATGTAAGAACCCACAGGGCACAAAGGTCCCACCTTGAAGGGACCATTGTATTGAGATAAATTAGTATGTAGAGTGTTTAGTGGTCGCTATGACATTATGGCAATTGTTCGATCTGCCAATATCAAGTTTAATATTCAGCCGTGAAATTGCTTTTGATGTTTGTTAGTTTCACACAGAGCCACCATTGAGCAACGATGCTGCATCACAATTACATGGGCTGCATTCAGCTTGTGTGACAGGAAATTATTCAGGGGCACATCAAGATTTCTTTGAATTCATTATTATTCAGGAGTCCACCACGAGGTGGGACCTCTGTGGCCTTGGGAACATTTACCTGTAGCATTAGTACACGGAGCTAGAACACAAGAGTGGCCTCCTTCTGTGCCATAATGTTTCTGTATTCTATAAGGGCAGCCAAGGGCAATTGTGGCCATTAGCCTTCTGGGAGCCTTCGCCTTGTACCTTCTTCCTCAAGTCATTATTTCATTATTAACTCAAACTGTTTCGGAGCTCCAGGGCAGCATTTCATTGGTCAACACGCTGTTAAGTTTATTAATAAATAGATTTCAATAAAGCATGGACCCTGCGTCCGATGTCCTTGATCACGCTCTGACTGCTGAAAGCACTGGGGAGACATTCAGCATGTGTCTGTTTTTGGGTGGAGGGCATGCTGCACACGGCAGAAGAGGCCGGCCCGAGATTGCTCCTTGGGGCTCATCGTCACATTCTGGGTGAGCTGCCTGTTACAATAGTTTGGCCGATTCTCACCGCTGTAATGTACCTGCTCCATGGGTTCTTTGCTTACGAATTCATAGCAACACATTGCTATTAAGAACTAGTTGGTTTATTAGCAAAAAGTTTAACAATCACACTACACATTACCAGTTCATCCACCAGGCTCACAACCACCTGCCTCAACGTGGATCCCCCGAACCCAACTGGCTGGGGTTTTATTGAGCGTTGCGAATGTCACGTGACTTGCTATGCCACTCCCAACTCAACAGTTCTACAACTATTTTAAGTTGAACCTATAAATCAAGTGCCCCCTTAACTGACAAATAAATAAATTAACATTTAGCTGTAAACTTAATTCAAATTAAAATTTGGTTGCCAGGGTTGATGATGCCCTCCAATCCCTCCGGCGCCCAACTCTCGCGGGGAGCGCACCGGTGGATACCGCGTGCTCCATCTCCAGGGACACCCTGGCTCGGATGTAACTGCGGAAGAGAGGCAGGCAGTCAGGCTAAATGACCCCCTCGACTGCCCGCTGCCTGGACCGGCTGATGGCACCCTTGGCCATGCCCAGGAGCAGTCCTACGAGGAGGCCCTCCGACCTGCCCGCTCCCCTCCGCACAGGGTGCCCAAAGATCAAGAGCGTGGGACTGAAGTGCAGCCAGAATTTGAGGAGCAGCCCCTTTAAATAATGGAACAGGGGCTGCAACCTCGCACATTCAATAAAAACATGGAACACGGACTCTTCCAGACCGCAGAAATTGTAGGCGGCCAGGGAGTCCATGACCAGACTTAAAAACTTATTGCACGGGACTGCTCCGTGCACCACCCTCCAGGCCAAGTCCCCAATAAATAGTGGGAGGACTCCCATGTAGAGTGCACTCCATCGGGGACCCCTGCCTCCTCCGGACGGCAAGATGGTACGCCATGATGTATCCGGACGGCAGACGAGGATGGCAAAGTTGAGAGTATGCAGGAGCAGCCCGTACAGGAAACCCCTCCGCGCGGAACTGAAAGGCACGGAGGGGATTTCCCCGAGGCGGCTCAAGTTGTGAGGCGCCGGCTCCCGAGGGAGGTTTCAGGGCTTGGCGCCGATGAGGAATTCCGTCCGGACGGGGGTCAGTTCGGACGGGATCTCCCCACGTGCTTGAGCCTCTGCGACACACCTAACGGAGTCAGGGCCCAGAGCTGTTTTTAGCGACTCGATGGCATCGGCCGCACGGCGGACATCGGACGAATTTAGGCGCCGTGCCAGCATGTCTGACGCCATCCAGCCCGCTCCTCCGCCATCGAGCAGGTCCCTGACCCTGGTCACCTCACCAGCCACAGTCCTCTCGGCTGACTGCCACCAAAAACCTCGGTCGTGGAGGTGCGGATTCCCGAGCAGCGGCCACTCCAGCCGGTGGAGAGCTGCGCTTGGTGGAGACTTTGTTCCAGACCCTGGTGAGTTCCTGGTAAAAGACAGGCAGCCCATGGACGGCGGTCCTGACGCCCCCCAGGCTCACAAACAGGAGCTATGTGTCATAGTTGAGGATGTACTGCTGGTGGAAGAAATACCTCGCCAGAGCACACCACCTAGGAGGGGGCTTGACGTAAAGGTATCTCTGCAGGGTCTGAAGACGGAAAGTCGCGAGCTGGGTGCCGACGCACAACAACGACTGACCGCCCTCCCGAAGCGAGAGTCTCAAGACCGCGGCAGAGACCCAGTGCTTCCTGTTGTTCCAGAAGAAGTCCACCAGTTTCTTCTGTATCTTGGCGACAAATTCAGGGGGAGGGGTCAAAGTGATCAGCCGGTACCACAGCATATCGGCCACCAGCTGTTTTATGACTAGCGCTCGACCCCTGTAGGACAGCACTCAGAGCAGTCCTGTCCAGCGTCCTAGGTGAGCGGCGACCTTGGCCTCCAGCTCTTGCCAGTTCGCCGGCCAGGCTTCCTCGTCGGGGCTAAGATAGACTCCCAGATAGAGGAGATGGGTCGTGCTCCAAGCAATAGGCCTGAGCTCCTCCGGCAGGGAGTCCACCCGCCACTGACCCACCAGGAGTCCGGAACATTTCTCCCAGTTGATCCTGGCGGAGGATGCGGCCGAGGGAATCTCCTGGCACTCACGCATCCTCCGCAGGTCAACGGGATCCTCGACCATGAGGAGCACGTCATCGGCGTGAGCCGAGAGGACGACCTCCACACCCGGTCCTTGCAGAATTTTGTAAGGGGGTGGGTGTGGGGTGTGTGTGTGTTTTCTATGAGGGGGGTCAGGTTCCCTTCTGACCAACGTGAGTGGTTTCAAATTTCTCCCCCTCCCTTGGGTTCTGTACTCTGGATTTATTTGGGGGGTGTGACAAAAGTACAGAGGACTCTGGTTTGATGCAAAGAACTTTGGTTTTATTACAGTCAAAGTAATACAGGCTTATTACTCTAGTAAGAAAATACACGGCCAAACTTACAATCACTCTCATAAAGAACAATACAAGGAAAGGTACAAGGTCAAACTTATAATCACTCTAATAAAGTACCATACACGACACATTCAAAGGGGGTTGCAGTAAAATTATACCTCCCACCTCCCAATACCTAATTCTAGCTAGGTTAGACTCCAGGGCAGGGACTTATGCTTACCAATCCTTTTGATAGTTAATGGTAGATGGTGATGTTCTTCCTTCCTTCAGGACTTCAAGACTTCGAGGCTGGAGAAGTTAGTTTTACAACTGTCACGTTGGTTTCTCTCCTTGTCTTGATGAGCTAGTAGCGACCACCTCTCTCCCCCATTCTCTCCTCTCTCTCCCCTCTCTCACTTCTCTCTCCTCTGTTGAAAACAGTGGCCAGTTATACGATTTCAGTGTTCTAAGCTTGCCACCAAATATCTTCACAATCCTTTGTATAATTTTGGTTCTTCTTTGTAATATTTTGTCGGGCTCGTTAAAGTTGATGTGTCTTGGGTGGGTTGATCTTCGAAAATCTGTTTCCTGATGCAAATATTAGTTTGGTAACTGCAATGTCCTTTTGTGCTTAGTCTTTCACATACAGGCTGGATTGGCCTCTTTGTGATGTATATGCTGAAAATGGTTTGTCCAGACCCATATTGATGGGGAGCTATCTCTGGGTGACACTGTGATGGTAATGTCTCTTGTGGAGGAAGATTTCCAAATACTCATTCTTTCAGACAGGTTACCTCAGTCCTCACACCGAGACAGTTCCAATAATCAAGTAGGCATCTTTTGTTCTCTAGGTCCGCCCACAGGCTTGAATTTGTCTTGTAAAAGTTCATAATTCTATTAAAGTTCGTAGTTTCTTCCATAAGCACTTTAGTGTTCCAAACTTTTCGGTAGACAGTCCCAAATTAAATTTCCTTTCGAATGAGCCCAAACACAGGGATTTTTGCTCTCTGCAGTCCCCCCTGTTGACACTCTACACTCCTTGAGTGTCAAACAAGGTAAGCAAAATTCCTGCTCCCGAGAGTCAACTTTCCCTGCATTTATACTAGCTAAACATTACCCTGCATCCCCCGTTGAAATGCAATGCAACATACAGGTGAATACAGTCATTACAATTCGGTTATAGCATTGAGAGGGTATGATGTCCCTCTTTTACTCGGTTTTCACAGTAAAATGACAGTATACAGTTATACACAACTTCAAGTAAAGTAAAATAAAAAACACATTCTCAAATCGCATCAAAGGTCCATTGTCAAACACGTTTTAAGTTCAGTAAAATAAAAGTACATAGTCAAAACAGTTAAGTAACACTCTTACAACACTTGCGATGTTGCGGTTTACAGCAGGTAAAATCAAACACAAATTAAACATGGCTGTACAGTGTCACCCCTCCCTACACGATTCCCAAGTTCGGTCAAGGAGCATACAGCTCCTTGGTGCCTGACCTGACGGCCTCTGCGTTTCATTCGGCAAGTGAGACACCATAAATAAAGTATAATCGCGAGTTGACAAATAACTAAAGTGTGGGAAGCGATTCGGATCCAGACTGGGACTTCTATATTTCTGAAAAGGTCCCACCAAGGTGGAATAGTGATCTCGAGAATCTTTTGCCCTATCTCAATGGTTTTCTGTTCTAGAGTATAGAAGTGTTTTTGTGAGATAATTACAGCTTTTAACAGAGCGGTAAGATGTTCGGGTAGAGGGGGAATTGCATAGCCAAAATGTACAACATAATGCTGCAGGTTTGTAATGTTTTCCTTCACAGTGAGGTGGACAGTGGAGGGTTCAGGAATGGGGACAATCCGTTCCTGGGCCACTTGAACTGATGCCTCAGGTTTGAAACTGCTGTCACTTACCGGACACCAGAAGTCTCCATGTTGGTAGTGAGGCACACTGGTGGTGACACAATATGTCCCAGCCCCTGTGTATGTTACCTGTGGAGGGACAAGGTCTTGTGTCATTACCTCCATGGTGCAGTTAATGGGCTGTGCACCAGCAGCTTTAAACACACACTGTGACTTTCAATGGGCACTCAAATACTGGGGACACAGTATTACGTGTGCACCCCGGCTCCGGCACCCGGAGAGGTCAGTACCCGTTACAGCGTGCTCCCACTTTATGACATAGGGTGGGGCCACTGCAAAATTAATGTGTGCACCTCCCTGAATAACTCCAATGTTCTCCACTCGGTATACCGGTGTGGGTCGGGCTGTCCCACTCATGACTGGCATCCTTAATACTATTCCCGTAATAGTGTGGTTAGATTTCCCACAGTCTACTGGGACAGGGAAGGTATCAGAGGCTAGGTGGAGCTGGCACGGGCTTAGTGAATTACTCTACGGGTGGAAGGATGCGAGGTGCTTGTTCCTTAGACTGGGTGTTATGTAATGAGAAAGGATTAATTAGCAATCTCGTTGTGCGAGGCCCCTTGGGGAAGAGTGACCATAATATGGTGGAATTCTGCATTAGGATGGAGAATGAAACAGTTAATTCAGAGACCATGGTCCAGAACTTAAAGAAGGCTAACTTTGAAGGTATGAGGCGTGAATTGGCTGAGATGGATTGGCGAATGATACTTAAGGGGTTGACTGTGGATGGGCAATGGCAGACATTTAGAGACCGCATGGATGAACTACAACAATTGTACATTCCTGTCTGGCATAGAAATAAAAAAGGGAAGGTGGCTCAACCGTGGCTATCAAGGGAAATCAGGGATAGTATTAAAGCCAAGGAAGTGGCATACAAATTGGCCAGAAATAGCAGCGAACCTGGGGACTGGGAGAAATTTAGAACTCAGCAGAGGAGGACAAAGGGTTTGATTAGGGCAGGGAAAATGGAGTATGAGAAGAAGCTTGCAGGGAACATTAAGACGGATTGCAAAAGTTTCTATAGATATGTAAAGAGAAAAAGGTTAGTAAAGACAAATGTAGGTCCCCTGCAGTCAGAATCAGGGGAAGTCATAACGGGGAACAAAGAAATGGCGGACCAATTGAACAAGTACTTTGGTTCGGTATTCACGAAGGAGGACACGAACAACCTTCCGGTTATAAAAGGGGTCGGGGGGTCTAGTAAGGAGGAGGAACTGAGGGAAATCCTTATTAGCCGGGAAATTGTGTTGGGGAAATTGATGGGATTGAAGGCCGATAAATCCCCAGGGCCTGATGGACTGCATCCCAGAGTACTTAAGGAGGTGGCCTTGGAAATAGTGGATGCGTTGACAGTCATTTTCCAACATTCCATTGACTCTGGATCAGTTCCTATGGAGTGGAGGGTAGCCAATGTAACCCCACTTTTTAAAAAAGGAGGGAGAGAGAAAACAGGGAATTATAGACCGGTCAGCCTGACATCGGTAGTGGGTAAAATGATGGAATCAATTATTAAGGATGTCATAGCAGTGCATTTGGAAAGAGGTGACATGATAGGTCCAAGTCAGCATGGATTTGTGAAAGGGAAATCATGCTTGACAAATCTTCTGGAATTTTTTGAGGATGTTTCCAGTAGAGTGGATAAGGGAGAACCAGTTGATGTGGTATATTTGGACTTTCAGAAGGCGTTCGACAAGGTCCCACACAAGAGATTGATGTGCAAAGTTAGAGCACATGGGATTGGGGGTAGTGTACTGACATGGATTGAGAACTGGTTGTCAGACAGGAAGCAAAGAGTAGGAGTAAATGGGTACTTTTCAGAATGGCAGGCAGTGACTAGTGGGGTACCGCAAGGTTCTGTGCTGGGGCCCCAGCTGTTTACACTGTACATTAATGATTTAGATGAGGGGATTAAATGTAGTATCTCCAAATTTGCGGATGACACTAAGTTGGGTGGCAGTGTGAGCTGCGAGGAGGATGCTGTGAGGCTGCAGAGCGACTTGGATAGGTTAGGTGAGTGGGCAAATGCATGGCAGATGAAGTATAATGTGGATAAATGTGAGGTTATCCACTTTGGTGGTAAAAACAGAGAGACAGACTATTATCTGAATGGTGACAGATTAGGAAAAGGGGAGGTGCAAAGAGACCTGGGTGTCATGGTACATCAGTCATTGAAGGTTGGCATGCAGGTGCAGCAGGCGGTTAAGAAAGCAAATGGCATGTTGGCCTTCATAGCAAGGGGATTTGAGTACAGGGGCAGGGAGGTGTTGCTACAGTTGTACAGGGCATTGGTGAGGCCACACCTGGAGTATTGTGTACAGTTTTGGTCTCCTAACCTGAGGAAGGACATTCTTGCTATTGAGGGAGTGCAGCGAAGGTTCACCAGACTGATTCCCGGGATGGCGGGACTGACCTATCAAGAAAGACTGGATCAACTGGGCTTGTATTCACTGGAGTTCAGAAGAATGAGAGGGGACCTCATAGAAACATATAAAATTCTGACGGGGTTAGACAGGTTAGATGCAGGAAGAATGTTCCCAATGTTGGGGAAGTCCAGAACCAGGGGTCACAGTCTAAGGATAAGGGGTAAGCCATTTAGGACCGAGATGCGGAGGAACTTCTTCACCCAGAGAGTGGTGAACCTGTGGAATTCTCTACCACAGAAAGTTGTTGAGGCCAATTCACTAAATATATTCAAAAAGGAGTTAGATGAGGTCCTTACTGCTAGGGGGATCAAGGGGTATGGCGAGAAAGCAGGAATGGGGTACTGAAGTTGAATGTTCAGCCATGAACTCATTGAATGGCGGTGCAGGCTAGAAGGGCCGAATGGCCTACTCCTGCACCTATTTTCTATGTTTTCTATGTTCCTGATCCAAGAGGGGACTACACCTTATTTGAAATTCTCCAGGCTGTTGCGGCCCTCGCCCAACAACCATGCCCCATATAGTACGCACACCTCGTTCTGTGCAGCCTGGTCAGAAGCGTTTCTATCCTCCCGTATAAGTGCATTCACTGTCTGTGCATGTTTTTCCAACTCAGTCATTATTTCTTTTAAATGGACAGTCATAGCTTGGTCCTCGTGTAGTTCTGATCCGACGACAATATTCTCCTGTTTCAGGATTTTTCTCAATTGGGTCTTTAAACTGTTTATCTGTGTTTGCAGTTCTATGTCATCTAGGCTATTTATTACACAGGATGCTGTATTGTAGGTAGTGAAAACGTCGTTTATGATTCCCCTTCTAGGTCTCCCTGAGCCCATGATGTCCCTAGTGTTTAGGGTGTATAGGTCTGCTTTGTCTACATTTCCAAAGTCTAACTCATAACATTTCTTGAACATATCTCTAAGTAGGGCCTGGTATAGCAGCTCTGTTTCCTTCGGACACCATGCAGGCAGGTGTACCTCGGTAAGGTTTAATATTACTGAAGCTACTGCAGAATGTACCCCCTGGTATAACACCTTTTCGGTCGGTACCAATACTAATCTGTTCCCAGGTCCCTTGGTGGTGGCAGGGCACCTTTCTATTACTGTTGGCGGGGTTGTGGGCAGGGGTTTCTTCATGTGTGCTCTTAGTTCGGTGACGTTAATTGGGAGTGGGGAGTCTGGGACCGCACACCCGTGCAGGCTAGAGTCCCACCCCATCCCTTCCCCTTCATCGTGCCATTGTCTGGCGAAGGCGATTGATACGCCTGCGGGACAAATACTCTCTGATCCCCACATGCAAACGTAAATTCCTTGTTCGGATTCCCACCATTTGTCCCAACACACTTTTGCTCCTCCCCGTGTCCCCGTGATGATGCGGTATGTATCATTACCAAGTCTTTCCCAGTCCGATTCCTGGTCCCATGCGTCCTTGCTGAGTTTGCTGAGCCACCATCATCTTCCCAGGGGAATGTTCCCTTTGCAAGTCAAACACACACGCTTTCCCTCTGTGACACTGACTCGGGCAGCGATGATCCGCATCTGGGGACATGGAAGTGAGGCCTCCCCGTAGGTAAAACCTTCCTGGCTGGAGTAGCGGGTAGAGTTAGATCCCAGCCACCCTGGCCAGCTTCCCTCGTGGGCGTAATCGGCGAGTTCTTCCACGTCTCGGGGGCCACCCCCGGCGGTTACAATCGGTGCTCTTTCTCCTGAACACCCGTAAATGAGGGATTCTTCCACATCTCCTCGGTCACTGCTGCTCATCCTTATCAGGGCAAGCAGGAACAGGATCTTTTCCATACTGTTCTTTTTCCTATAGGAAACAGATTGTCTAGCCCTGAGACAGCTCTCTGGCTTGACAAAGGTGATTGAGTTCCAAATTTGGGCTCATAGTCTTTTATTGACTAGCTGTCTTATTCAGATCCTTGTGGACTGATTCCTGCTGCTAACTTTATCTCGTTCTGCTTGTTATCTTACTGGTGCTTCCTTAATAGCCATACTGGTAGATTCTTCTTACTCCCGGGTGCTTCTTTTTAACAGCTGCACAGGTAGATTCTTTTCCTTACCTCAGTTAACTAATACATATATACTTATCATTACACAGATAAATCTTACACTATTCTAAACTTATTCACTAAACATCCTTAAATTCACATCGCTATATATGTACATCTGCCACCCGTCTCCGGGTGGCCAGGTTAATTCCTGCCTTCTCTTTTTCTTCTTCTCCCGCTGGGTGTCCAGCGAGGTCGGTGATAGGTCGGTCTGCACTGTCTAACCCTAAGTACCCTGACTGGACGTGGGTTCGAATCCCACACTATTGGGGGAACGTCCCCTCTGGTGCTGCAGCACACCGCTCCTTTGGGGGTGGCTGCCTGGTTCATTTCTTCCCCTGGGGGTTCTGCCTGGTCGAGGGCTATGGGCTGGGGACTCTCACTTGGTGGCTGGTCCACCGCTATCTCTTCTGGGGGTCCCTTGTTGCCCGAGGCTACCGGCTGGGTGTCCCTGCTCGCGGGCTGGTCTCTGACCTTAGATGCCCTTTTTCGGCTGGTCCCTTTCCCGGGGCTGAACCATTTAAATAGGAGCGCTGGTGACCACGGTGTCTTTGGCCGTGGTGTGCGGGGAGTCCTTCTTAAGGCTCTGGCTGCTGGGGGTGCGTCTGAGTCCCAAATGATTGGGGGGACAGTTCCTCCAGTAACATAGTCCACTGCCCCTCTAGGTACAGTCTGTGGGTCTGCCACATCCCCTGTGGGATCTCCACAGTCGGGGGCTGTTGGCTGGAGGTCCCTGTCTTTAGTGCGGTTTACAGTTTTTGGCTGTCCCTTGTGTTTAGCTGCTGCCCCTGGGTTGAAAAGTTTGCACTGGTTTATGTGGAACCACTTTATTCGGAAGGGCAGTTTTATGGCATAGACCATGGGGCTTGCCTTGTCGACAATGTGGTACGGTCCCATGTACAGTGCCTCAAAGACCCCTACTCAAGCGTAGTTCCTCACCATGACCTGGTCCCCTATCTCCCGCTCGTGGTGTTTACGGGGTTCTAGCAGCAGTCGATTGCTCCGATACTGTTTTCCCATGTTGTTAGCAGCCTGCCAGTGAATCTGTTTAAGGTGTTCAAACAGACTCCTGACAAAGTTGTCTCGGTTCGCTTCCCTAAGCTGACCTTTCGTGAGTCCCGGGGCTAACACATGGGTGGGGGTTCGCATGGCTCTGCCGGTCATGAGCTCGTACGTGGAGTACCCTGTGCTCTTTGACTGGCTGACCCGGATCCCCATGAGGACTAGTGGGTGAGTCCCCTGTCGCTTTGCGCAGCCTTTCTTTGATGGTACAGTTTAAACGCTCCACAGGCCCAGATGACTGTGGGTTATGGACGACATGCCATTTTCCTTTGATGCCAAGTACCTTAGGGTCTCCTGCATCACCTGCCCGGTGAAGTGACTCCCTTGGTCGGACTCCACGTATTCTGGTAGTCCCCGTCGGGAGAACACTTCTCTGACCAGGATCCTAGCTGTTCCCAGGGCAGTGGCTGTTCGGCATGGGAAGGCTTCCACCCATTTGATGAATACATCCACTAATACTAGGCAGTACTTGTAACCTCCCTGGGCAGTGGGTAGGGGCCCAATGTAATCGATTTGGATCAACTGCCAGGGTTCCTCTACCCTCCTGATATGTCCCATAGACACCTTTCTATTCTGGGGGTCGGGGTTGTTTGCCGCGCACACCAGACAGCGAGCACAGAACTCGCGGACGTTTTCCCTGAGTCCTGGCCACCACCCTGCCTGTTCCACTCGTTGCCAAGTGGTCTCAGGTCCAGGGTGTCCTGCTCCTGGATCCTCGTGGGCCAGCTGGAGGAATTCTCTCCAGTGCTGTTGCAGTACTACCTGTTGTTCCCCCCTGAACAACGTGCATTCTTTAAAGGCAATTGCTGCAGAGCCGTATGGGCCGTCTATCTTTTCCCCTTTCGCTACCGTGTTCAGGACAGTTTTGAGGACGGGGTCTTGGGTCTGGACCATTTTTAGGTCTGGGGACAAAGCTATCCCTGCCTTCCCTGCCGTCCCTAGCCTGCCCCTGACTGCTGCTATGGGTCCTGAGTTGTACGGATCCCAGAGCTTGCCCGTGTGGGCCCCCTGCTTGGCCAACATGTCAGCCTGCTGGTTTCCCTCGCTACGGAGTTCTGTGGTGGAATGTGCCTTCACCTTAAGTATGTAGATATTCCCTTCCTCCCCTACGGCTTTCATGATCTTGTCCACTAGGGGCTTAATTGCCAGGGGTCTCCCGTCTGCGGATGTGTATTCGTGGCGGGACCTGTGATATATTCACAGAGCACAGCACAGCTTCTAACATGGCAGGCAGCTCTCTCGGAAGCCTCCGGAAACTGCCTGGTTCTATTTATTATTAACTCTGCAGTTGCAGTACACAATACGTCCACATCGACAGTGTGGCGCTACAAACATTACAACCTTACAGACATTACACTTCTCCCTCCTTAATGAAGAAGTTAGTATAACAAACATCATACATAACTTTCATGTTTATACCTAACACAGGATATAGCCTTTTTTTTTCATATTTAAATATTTAACTTTACCACTTGTTTTCTGTTTCGAAGAGGATACCTTCGCTCTCGAACAGAACCTTCCAAACATGGTGTCGCATCTAACTCATTCGAGGCTCATCCTGAGAAACATTTTCCTCCACGGAATTTCCTTGATTTTCATTCGAACTCATTCTAACTTCAGGCTCTTTGTTTTCCTGACTCGGACTCAGACTTTCATTCTGATTCTCTCCTGGATTTGTTTCCAGTACATTGGATTTAGGATTTGCTACTGGTGTATCAAAACTATCTGATGAGTCATAAATAATTGAATCATTCCCACCTTCAACTCCTTCCATGCCTGTAGGTAAAATATGATCAATATGAACAAACCTAACCTGTCCATTATCAAACATCTTTACCAAATATGTGCGAGGACCACATATCTTCACCACTCTTCCTGGTAACCACTTTAACCATTTATGGTGATGGTTCTTCACTCTCACCTTCTGGTTTAATTTCACACTTCTCTCTTTTACTCTACCACTATCATGATTCTCTTTCTGTCTTAATTGTGTCTCTTCTAAGGACTGTGTCAAATTTGGTTTTAACAACGAGAATCTGGTTCATGGCTGTCATTTGAGAAACAACTCTGCTGGTGTTCTACCAGTAGTTGTATGAGGAGTATTTCAATATGTAATCGAAAAATTAGCCAATGTGTGATCGAATGACAACTGTCATTTCCTTGGATTTGGATCTAATATTTGTTTTATGAGGGCACGTTTTACAATTTGTACAGTGTGCTCTACTGCACCATTCGAAGCAGGATGGTATGGTGGAACCTTGGTATGTTTCACACCATTTTTGCTTGTGAATTGTGCAAATTCTTCTGAACAAAATTGTGATCCATTATCCAAAACAATCTCTTCAGGGAAGCCAAATGAAGAAAATTTATTTTGTAAAATGTCCAATGATTTAATTGTTATTTTCCACATTGGAAGCACCTCAACCCATTTCGAATGGCTATCAATCACAATGAACAATTGTTGTTCTTCTAACTCAGCAAAATCAATATATAGCCTTTGCCACACCCTGGGAGGCCATTTCCATGGCTGTAATGGTACTGGTGGTGGTTGCTTGCTTACCGATTGACATATCGTATACTGACTCACGATGTACTCTATATTTTTATCAAGACCTGGCCACCATAAATAACTGCATGCAAAACTCTTGGTCAAGCACATTCCCAGGTGCTGGTCATGGAAGTCTCTTAATAATTTGGACCTGAATTTATTTGGTATAACCATTCTTGCACCCCACATGATACAATCTTTATCGACTGATAATTCATTCCTACGAATGAAGAATGGATGTGTATCTTTGTCTGTTACCTGGTTTGGCCATCCATTTGCAATATACTCATACACCTTTGACATCACTGGGTCACGTTTGGTTGCTCTACCAATCTCTTCAGCTGTGACTGGCAGTTCATCAATGTATGAAAAATAAAACACTTCTTCTCTATCGAGTGTAACTTGTGATGGGGAAGGCAGTCTAGACATTGCATCAGCATTACTGTGATCAGCTGATCGCCTGTATTCAATATCATATGTATATGCTGACAAAATCAAAGCTCATCTCTGCATTCGGGCTGCAGCTAATGTTGGAACTGGGGACTTTGGATGGAGGATTGCTGTTAGGGGCTTATGGTCCGTAACGATGGTAAACTTACGACCATACAAATATTTGTGAAACTTCTTGACCCCAAAAATTAATGCCAAAGCTTCCCTTTCAATTTGCGCATAATTACTCTCACTGGCACTGAAGCAAAAGCAATTGGTCCCTCCTCCCCACTATGTGATACATGAGAGATCACTGCCCCAACTCCATATGGAGAGGCATCACATGCTAACTTAATCTCCTCAGATATGTCATAGTGAACTAACATGGTGCTCTCTACCTATTTGCTTTCGGTCAAATCAAATCGCACGGGGTAGCCTTGAGGAGGAATTCATAGAATGCATACGGGATTGTTTCTTAGAACAGTAGGTTACAGAACCCACAAGGGTCCTGTGTAATGAGACAGGAATAATAAACGATCTCCTAGTAAAAGATCCTCTCGGAATGAGTGATCACAGTATGGTTGAATTTGTAATACAGATTGAGGGTGAGGAAGTCGTGTCTCAAATGAGCATACTATGCTTAAACAAAGGGGACTACAGTGGGATGAGGGCAGAGTTGGCTAAAGTAGACTGGAAACACAGACTAAACAGTGGCACAATTGAAGAACAGTGGAGAACTTTTAAGGAGCTCTTTCATCGTGCTCAACAAAAATATATTCCAGTGAAAAAAAAGGGCGGTAAGAGAAGGGATAACTAGCCGTGGATAACCAAGGAAATAAGGGAGAGTATCAAATTAAAAACCAATGCGTATAAGGTGGCCAAGGTTAGTGGGAAAATAAAAGATTGGGAAAATTTTAAACGACAGCAAAGAATGACTAAGAAAACAATAAAGAAAGGAAAGATAGATTACGAAAGTAAACTTGCGCAAAACATAAAAACAGATAGTAAAAGCTTTTACCGATAAATAAAACGGAAAAGAGTGACTAAAGTAAATGTTGGTCCCTTAGAAGATGAGAAGGGGGATTTAATAATGGGAAATGTGGAAATGGCTGAGACCTTAAACAATTATTTTGCTTCGGTCTTCACAGTGGAAGACACAAAAACCATGCCAAAGATTGCTGGTCATGGGAATGTGGGAAGGGAGGACCTTGAGATAATCACTATCACTAGTGGGGTAGTGCTGGATAGGCTAATGGGACTCAAGGTAGACAAGTCCCCTGGTCCGGATGAAATGCATCCCAGGGTATTAAAAGAGATGGCGGAAGTTATAGCAGATGCATTCGTTATAATCTACAAAATTCTCTGGACTCTGGGGAGGTACCAGGGGATTGGAAAGCAGCTAATGTAATGCCTCTGTTTAAAAAAGGGGGCAGACAAAAGGCAGGTAACTATAGGCCAGTTAGTTTAACATCTGTAGTGGGGAAAATGCTTGAAGCTATCATTAAGGAAGAAATAGTGGGACATCTAGATAGGAATAGTGCAATCAAGCAGACGCAACATGGATTCATGAAGGGGAAATCATATTTAACTAATTTACTGGAATTCTTTGAGGATATAACGAGCATGGTGGATAGAGGTGTACCGATGGATGTGGTGTATTTAGATTTCCAAAAGGCACTCGATAAGGTGCCACACAAAATGTTACTGCAGAAGATAAAGGTACGTGGAGTCAGAGGGAATGTATTAGCATGGATGGAGAATTGGCTGGCTAACAGAAAGCAGAGAGTCGGGATAAATGGGTCCTTTTCGGGTTGGCAATCGGTGGTTAGTGGTGTGCCACAGGGATCGGTGCTGGGACCACAATTGTTTACAATATACATAGATGACCTGGAAGAGCGGACAGAGTGTAGTGTAACAAAATTTGCAAATGACACAAAGATTAGTGGGAAAGCGGGTTGTGTAGAGGACACAGAGAGGCTGCAAAGAGATTTAGATAGGTTAAGCGAATGGGCTAAGGTTTGGCAGATGAAATACAATGTCGGAAAATGTGAGGTCATCCACCTTGGGAAAAAAAACAGTAAAAGGGAATATTATTTGAATGGGGAGAAATTACAACATGCTGCGGTGCAGAGGGACCTGGAGGTTCTTGTGCATGAATCCCAAAAAGTTAGTTTGCAGGTGCAGCACGTAATCAGGAAGGCGAATGGAATGTTGGCCTTCATTGCGAGAGGAATGGAGTACAAAAGCAGGGAGGTCCTGCTGCAACTGAATAGGGTATTGGTGAGGCCGCACCTGGAGTACTGCGTACAGTTTTGGTCACTTTACTTAAGGAAGGATATACTAGCTTTGGAGGGTGTACAGAAACGATTCACTAGGCTGATTCCGGAGATGAGGGGGTTACCTTATGATGATAGATTGAGTAAACTGGGTCTTTACTCGTTAGAGTTCAGAAGGATGAGGGGTGATCTTATAGAAACATTTTAAATAATGAAAGGGATAGACAAGATAGAGGCAGAGAGGTTGTTTCCACTGATCGGGGAGACTAGAACTAGGGGGCACAGCCTCAAAATACGGGGGAGCCAATTTAAAACCGAGTTGAGAAGGAATTTCTTCTCCCAGAGGGTTGTGAATCTATGGAATTTTCTGCCCAAGGAAGCAGTTGAGGCTAACTCATTGAATGTATTCAAATCACAGATAGATAGATTTTTAACCAATAAGGGAATTAAGGGTTACGGGGAGCGGGCGGGTAAGTGGAGCTGAGTCCACGGCCAGATCAACCATGATCTTGTTGAATGGCGAAGCAGGCTCGAGGGGCTAGATGGCCTACTCCTGTTCCTAATTCTTATGTTCTTATGTTCTTATGTACACTGCTTGAATGCTGTATCGCTTTCTTTTGACCACTTCCAATGGACCTGTTTTTTCAACAGTTCATTCAGTGGTTGTAATACTGTAGCCAAATTTGGTAGGAACTTCCCATAATAGTTCAAAAGACCCAAGAATGAACGAAGTTCAGTGACATTCCTAGGAGTGAGTGTGTTTCTAATTGCATCCAATTTTTCCATGGTTGGATGTAAACCATCTTTGTCTACTCTGTACCCTAAGTACTCCACTGAGTTTTTAAATAACTCGCACTTATGAGCAGACACTCATACTCTGTGCTTCTCTAGCCTTTTGAGGACTTCATTCACTATGTTATTATGAATTTGCCTATTTGGTGCTGAAATTAGTCATCCAAATAACATATTACCCCTTCAATACCTTGCAAAATCTGGTTCATCACCCCTTGGAATATGGCTGGGGTGGAAGACACTGCAAACGGTAGCCTATTAAATTGATATAGGCCTCGATGAGTATTTATAGTCAAACATAACTTGGACTCCTCATCTAGTTCAAACTGTAAGTAGGCATTCGTAAGATCTAGTTTTGAGAAGATCTGACCACCTGTCAGTGTTGTGAACAAATCTTCTATATTCAGCAATGTATTGGGGACATTACCCTCTAGAACCTGGTTTACAGTTACTTTATAATCACCACACAACCTTACCTTACCATCGAATTTCGGTACAACAACAATGGGTGTAGCCCAATTAAATCGATCTATCTTTCAAATAATGTTCTCAGTCTCTAGTCTTTTGAGTTCTTTTTCAACTTTCTCCTTGAGTACATATGGTACGAAACATGGCTTGTAGTAAACCGATCTAGCGTCCTTCTGTACCCTGACACTTGCCTTGAATCCTTGGATCGGACTGCCCGTTTTGCAGAACACCTTTGGATACTTGTTGATAACCTCATCCGTTGACGAAAATCTCGCTTCCACACAAAAAAATCTTACTCCAATCCAGCTTCAGTTAGCTCAACCAATTTCTTCCTAGTAAGGCAGACTTGTCTCCTTTCACTATTATTAGAGGCAAGTTCTGAAATTGATCTTTATATTTCACCGGTGCAGTGATACGGCCTACCACAGGAATTTTCTCTCCCGAGTAGACTCGCAGCTCTATCTTGGATTTCTCCAGTTGGATTTGTCGCGGTACAGTGACTCCAGTACTACACTCACGGATGCACCCATATCAATTTCCATTGGTAACTTGAATCCCGCAATATCTATGTGGATTTTGATGCTTTCCGAATCGCTGTCCATTAACCTCGTGCTCCTGATGACGTGTAACTCTAACATCTCCTCGTCCTGTTGTTGTTCTTCTATGCTATGTAGTCTCTTGGGATTTCTACTCATAGCTTTGAACGCTGGACTCATAGCTTTGGAAGCGGCTTTACCCTTCAGTCGGCATGCCTTCGCAAGATGCCCAGTCTTTCTGCAGAAGAAACACTCTGCCTTCACGTATGGACAACTTTGAGCAGTGTGTTGTTCCAGGCACCTATAGCACGATTTCAACGCTCTGTTAGAATTTCCAGTTTCTGAGACTTTGGGTCCCCACCATCTTTTACTTTGAACCTGCAGGTGATTTACCTCGGTTGACTGATGACCGTAATTATTATTTAATTCTCGAGAATATTGTTGGGCCATGCCCATTGACCTCGCTGCCTGACAAGCAATCTCAAAAGTCAAGTCATCCATCGTCAATAACTTCCTTCTGATCGCATTATTTTTCACCCCACAAACAAAACGATCCCGTAATGCTCGGTTTTGAAAGTTTCCAAAATTACAGTGCATCGATAGCTTTTTTAATGATACAATGTAATCACTGATATGTCATCAGCCTTTTGATTCTGAATCCTGAAACGATAGCTTTCAGCAATTTCTAACGGTTGCTCCAGCTTCATTAAAATCTCTTTAAGCGTTGTGTCCTTTGGCTCGTCAGGCACAATGCCGGACCTGGCTCTGATAAGAAGATCGGTCTCTTACTTTCCAATACAGCCCGGTTCAGGACTGCATTGTCTGGAACTTCGATTATGTTATTTGCAGTGAAATACATTTCTAGCCGATCCACATACACTTTAAAACATTCCCGGTCATGTCTATATTCCCCCAAATGTCCCATTACACCTGCGGGTGTTGCAATTTTAATCTCTAGCTGTTCACACCATTGCTGTATTTTACCTCGGATTTTTGTAGCTTTTTCCAAAGACAGAAACTTCCAAAGTCTCTCTGTCAGCTGGCTGAATCCTTCACCAACAAAATTTAAGCTTTAAATCATCCGAAAAATCCCATCTCATCGCCAAAAGTGATATATTCACAGTGCACAGCTCACACAGCTTCTAACATGGTAGGCAGCTCTCTCGGAAGCCTCCGGAAACTGCCTGGTTCTGTTTATTATTAACTCTGCAGTTGCAGTACACAATACGTCCACATCCACAGTGTGGTGCTACTAACATTACAAGCTTACAGACATTACAGGACCAAATAGCCAGGTACTCCGTACACGAATTGCATGTGAACATACTGTCCGAGCAAATCGTGTATGGAGTAGGTAATTCTTCGCGGTGTGTGACTACATACACCACTGCAGACAGTTCAGCGTGCTGGGCGCTCATTGTATTGGGGAGTTTAATCGCCAGGGCAATGCCTGCCTCAGGGTCATAAACTCTGCAGCCTGTGAGTCGTTCACCCACAGATACCGTGCTTGAACCGTCCACATAGATCTCTCGGCCTGTGGGGTGTAAGCCAGCCCGAAAGCCTATGTTAATTTCCCATGCCCATTCTATCGAACACCGGTGGGCTATCTCTGGATAAATCATGTTGGCTGCGAGTCTTGGCTCGCAGAGACCCTTTACCCTTCGGTCCATTTGAGAGAGGAGCAGGGTCCAGCGAGCAATGCTCACTGTCCTGTCCTTAATTCTCCCGTCCAGGAGCATTTGGGTGGGCGTATGGTGGGTAAGGAGTGTGATAGGGGATCTCCCTGTGAAGATCAGTGATCTTTTCACAGCCCAGTGAGTGGCTTGAAGGTGCCGCTCACAGTTGGAATATCCCTTCTCCACGTCGGTGAGTATCCTGGAGTAGACCACTGGTCTCAGCCGGCCGTGCCGCTCTTGGAGCAGTACTGCGCTCAGGCTGTCCCCACTGGCTGTTACCTCCAGGAAAAGCTCTTTACCCCCATCTATGGTCCCTAGAGCTGGCGCGGTCTGCAGGTCTTTCTTGAATTGGATAAATGCTGCCTCGCAACCTTTGTCCCATTCCCACTCCACTCCCTTGTGTAGGAGTCGGAGCAGAGGGGCTGCGGTGGCTGCATAACTCTCAATGAAATCTCTGCAGTACCTGGTTAGCCCTAGAAAAGATCTTACTCCTGTTACTGTGTTGGGGACGGGTAACTTCTGCACTGCTTCCCTTCCAGCTTTGTCAATGGCTCTCTCCCCAGCGCGCACAGCCAGTCCCAAGAATTTTATTTCCTTCAGGCCAATCTGTGCCTTCTTGGGGTTTACTTTAAACCCTTCTTCTTTCAGCAGCTCCAGCAGTTCAGCCAGCAGTGGGCCATGCTCCTCCTCCTCATCGGTGAACAGGAGCAGGTCATCCACATACTGTACTAACTGCTGGGGTCTACTGAAACTCTTCAAACAGTTGGCCATACATAGATGGAAAATACTGGGGCTGTTGTGGAAGCCCTGAGGGAGACAGTTCCAAGTGTATTGCTGCCCTGTAAAGGTAAAAGCAAACTTGTACTGATCTTCCCTTCTTAACGGTATGGACCAGAACCCGTTGGAAATATCCAGCACCGTGAAGGTGGCCGCGGAGGCTGGGATACTTCCAATGAGATCGGCGCCAGCAGCAACGGTGGGTGCACAGGCGGGGATGTTACGGTTGAGTACTCGATAGTCCACCATGGCTCTCCAGGAGTTGTCCAGTTTCTTAACTGGCCACAATGGAAAGTTCACATGGGTAGCTATTGGTCTCAATACCCCCTGTTTAACCAAAGAACCCAAGGCTGTTTCCATGTCTGCCTCCGCCTCCCTGGAGAAGTTGTACTGTTTCTGTGGTCGGGTCATAGGGTCCCCATCTATGCTAACCTCGACCCCGTTTATTCTCCCACAGTCGTGTTTGTGAGTGGCAAAAGCTGCAAGGGTTTTCCTCACATATTCTTGATATTCTACAGGGGTGTTACTGACCAGTGATTCAAGGTCGCAACCCTCCCTTGGTTTCATGGTGCATACCGTCCCTTTTCCCTGTTTTCCCGGGATAACCATCACCTCATTCTCCTGTCCCGTACAGGCTGACCCCCAAAGACAGTGGTTTCTTAAATCCACTAGGATCCCGTGGCCTAGGATGAAGTCAGCCCCCAGGATCCCTCTCCCTTCCTGCTCCCACTTCATCAGGACACAAGTCCACTCAGTGTGAAGTGTCCCTAAATGAATGGAGAACGGAATGGAGAATGAGCCAGTCTGTTCAGTGCCTGTGAAACCCACCAAGCTGTAGGGGACCCCGTTAGACAGAGGTGAGGCGGCGGGGTTAGCTGCATTGACAAGGATGCTTGAGGCACCGGTATCCAGCAGGTAAGTCCCTTTCACCTTTTCCACTTCCATCTCGACGGTCGGCCTCCCCCACGCATCATACTCGAGGGCACACAGGTGGACAGGCTGTGCCTGTCCTCGTCACGGTTTTGGTTGGGAGGGACAGATGGGATCTCTGTACTGGTGGCGGTGGCTACCTTCCCAGGGCCATCTAATACGGCTCGGAGTGCCGTTAGAAAAGTATCGAATGAGTGGGGAGGGACTGGCTTATCTGTCTCGGTCTTTTGGGCAGGGGCTGAAGAATTATTTCCTGCACTATTCTTCCAAGGATTTTTACAATCCTTTCTCCGGTGCCCACTCTTTCCGCAGCCGAAGCAGGTATGTTTTGTATTGGAGGGGTTTCCCCCCTCGTGGTGCCATTCCCTCTTTTCTTGGTTAGGTCGGATTTCATGAACCCTTCCCTTTTGTGGGTGCTCTTCTGTCCCTCTGCCGTTTCTGAAAGCTAGGGTCAGCTGCCTAAACACTCCCTGTTCAGTGGCTTGGGGATCTCTGAGGTTGAACCAGGCTTCAGCCTTGGTTTATATTCTGGGTAAACTGTTAGCTGCTAGGCTTCGGGGCCAGTGTGTAACTCGTCCGGGCTTAAGTTATCTCTGTCTATATCCCCACTACAGGCGCTTTTGTACACCGGCCAGAAGAAGCTTGCAGGGAACATTAAGGCGGATTACAAAAGTTTCTATAGATATGTAAAGAGAAAAAGGTTAGTAAAGCCAAACGTAGGTCCCCTGCAGTCAGAATCAGGGGAAGTCATAACGGGGAACAAAGAAATGGCAGACCAATTGAACAAGTACTTTGGTTCGGTATTCACTAAGGAGGACACAAACAACCTTCCGGATATAAAAGGGGTCGGAGGGTCTAGTAAGGAGGAGGAACTGAGGGAAATCCTTATTAATCGGGAAATTGTGTTGGGGAAATTGATGGGATTGAAGGCCGATAAATCCCCAGGGCCTGATGGACTGCATCCCAGAGTACTTAAGGAGGTGGCCTTGGAAATAGCGGATGCATTGACAGTCATTTTCCAACATTCTATTGACTCTGGATCAGTTCCTATCGAGTGGAGGGTAGCCAATGTAACTCCACTTTTTAAAAAAGGAGGGAGAGAGATAACAGGGAATTATAGACCGGTCAGCCTGACCTCAGTAGTGGGTAAAATGATGGAATCAATTATTAAGGATGTCATAGCAATGCATTTGGAAAATGGTGACATGATAGGTCCAAGTCAGCATGGATTTGTGAAAGGGAAATAATGCTTGACAAATCTTCTGGAATTTTTTGAGGATGTTTCCAGTAAAGTGGACAAGGGAGAACCAGTTGATGTGGTATATTTGGACTTTCAGAAGGCTTTCGACAAGGTCCCACACAAGAGATTAATGTGCAAAGTTAAAGCACATGGGATTGGGGGTAGTGTGCTGACGTGGATTGAGAACTGGTTGTCAGACAGGAAGCAAAGAGTAGGAGTAAATGGGTACTTTTCAGAATGGCAGGCAGTGACTAGTGGGGTACCGCAAGTTTCTGTGCTGGGGCCCCAGCTGTTTACATTGTACATTAATGATTTAGATGAGGGGCTTAAATGTAGTATCTCCAAATTTGCAGATGACACTAAGTTGGGTGGCAGTGTGAGTTGCGAGGAGGATGCTGTGAGGCTGCAGAGCGACTTGGATAGGTTAGGTGAGTGGGCAAATGCATGGCAGATGAAGTATAATGTGGATAAATGTGAGGTTATCCACTTTGGTGGTAAAAACAGAGAGACAGACTATTATCTGAATGGTGACAGATTAGGAAAAGGAGAGGTGGAATGAGACCTGGGTGTCATGGTACATCAGTCATTGAAGGTTGGCATGCAGGTACAGCAGGCGGTTAAGAAAGCAAATGGCATGTTGGCCTTTATAGTGAGGGGATTTGAGTACAGGGGCAGGGAGGTGTTGCTACAGTTGTACAGGGCATTGGTGAGGCCACACCTGGAGTATTGTGTACAGTTTTGGTCTCCTAACTTGAGGAAGGACATTCTTGCTATTGAGGGAGTGTAACGAAGATTCACCAGACTGATTCCCGGTATGGTGGGACTGACCTATCAAGAAAGACTGGATCAACTGGGCTTGTATTCACTGGAGTTCAGAAGAATGAGAGGGGACCTCATAGAAACGTTTAAAATTCTGACGGGTTTAGACAGGTTTGATGCAGGAAGAATGTTCCAATGTTGGGGAAGTCCAGAACCAGGGGTCACTGTCTAAGGATAAGGGGTAAGCCATTTAGGACCGAGATGAGGAGAAACTTCTTCACCCAGAGAGTGGTGAATCTGTGGAATTCTCTACCACAGAAAGTAGTTGAGGCCAATTCACTAAATATATTCAAAAGGGAGTTAGATGAAGTCCTTACTACTAGGGGGATCAAGGGGTATGGCGAGAAAGCAGGAATGGGGTACTGAAGTTGCATGTTCAGCCATGAACTCATTGAATGGCGGTGCAGGCTAGAAGGGCTGAATGGCCTACTCCTGCACCTATTTTCTATGTTTCTATGTCTATGTTTCTATGCCACAGTTGGTCTGCGAATGAAAGCCTGTGGGGTTTTTCCTGTGAGCTGCACCGTTTTCTCTACTCTAGAGAAGGGACTCCCGTCATTGCAGCCCATAGCTTCTAAAATGTCCTTTTGGACGGCAGCAAGTGTTTTCTGTCCTCTTTTGCTCTCAGTAGAGAGGGACTGGTGCAGTTTGCTGTCTGGAGATAGGAGAAGCATCTTTGCCATTTCTGCATCATCGCACCCATTAATATCCCCTCCCTGTTCCACTTCCAATAAGTAAATCGAGGGGTCTCCCTTTGGAGTTAGCTTTCCCAGGTGGCTTATCATAGCCCTAAGCTGGTGGGGAGTGTGACTTTCCAGGGGCCCGGACCCTTGTTAAGGGTGGGCGGGCCAAACTTCTGTTGCCGGACCGGGCACATTGGCCCTGGTTCTGGCTCTCCCTGTTCTGGCTCGCCTCCCTCTCCTCCCTGCGGCCAAGCCGAGCTCAAACCCGGCGCTACAGGTGATGGTGGTTCACTATCCCTGTCCGCCCTGAAACTGATTTGCCTCCTGCTGCTGAACCGGTGTAGTCACCGGTGCCACACGTAGTGGCCAGGTAGTTTCTTCCTTCTCTTCCAGGTTTACCTGGGGCGTACCCGGGCTTATTAGGCATACCATGCCTTTTGCCTTGGACAGAGCAAGGTTTAAACTTTTAATTTGTTGCTGGCAGAGACCGTGTTCTCCCGATTCAAACCCATTAGTGCTAGCTACTTTATACACTGCTTGCACATCTTTTAGTCTTTCCTGGAGCTCTTTTACTTGTAGGGTGAGGTGAGTGCTTTACTCCCTCAGTGACTTTTCATTACTTTTGGCCTCGGTAACCTGACATTGAAAATAGTCCTGACTGTTTTTAAACCTTTCCATTATTTGGGTCCTTTCCTGTTTTAGCTTCCGGAGTTCTCCTGATAATCTTTCTTCTGACACGAACCCTTTCCTGATAGCTCTCTGCACAGTCCCATAACTCTGCCTATAATGTTTCATTCATTCTGTCTAGCAGTTGGACCTGTCGCTGTAGACAGACCAACCAAATTGCTTTCTCTACTGCTTCTTTGTGATCTTTGCTTGCTGTCCACTGGGCTGCAGCGTCAGCCGGACGCTCAGCGCGCAATAGACTAAGCACCCATTCCTTAGTTACATTCACTTTCTTATACAGATAGGAGGAAATCCTCTCTTCCATTTTGGTTCTTTGTCCCAAACCAGCACTCTCCGCATCACACCCCTTGTACCATAGTCCTGCCGTGGTTGCCATTTTGTAAAGGGGGTGTGTGGGGTGTGTGTGTGGTCTCTGTGAGGTTCCCTTCTGACCAACTTGAGCGGTTTCGAATCGCTCCCCCTCCCTTGGGTTCTGTACTCTGGATTTATTTGGGGGGTGTGACAAAAGTGCAGAGGACACTGGTTTGATGCAAAGAACTTTGGTTTTATTACAGTCAAAGTAATACAAGTTTATTACTCTTGAAAGAAAATACACGGCCAAACTTACAATCACTCCAATAAAGAACAATACAAGGAAAGGTACAAGATCAAACTTATATTCACTCTAATAAAGTACCATACACTACACAATCAAGGGGGTTTGCAGTAAAATTACACCTCCCACCTCCCAATACCTAATTCTAGCTAGGTTAGACTCCAGGGCAGGCAGGGACTTATGCTTACCAATCCTTTTGATAGTTAATGGTAGATGGTGATGTTCTTCCTTCTTCTGGACTTCAAGACTTCGAGGCTGGAGAAGTTAGTTTTACAATTGTCACGTTGGTTTCTCTCCTTGTCTTAATGAGGTAGTAGCGACCACCTCTCTCTCCCCTCTCTCGCTTCTCTCTCCTCTGTGAAAACGGGGCAGTTATACATTTCAGTGTTCTAATCTTGCCACCAAATCTCTTCACAATCCTTTGTATAATTTTGGCGGGCTTGGTTCTTCTTTGTAATATTTTGTCGGGCTCGTTAAAGTTGATATGTCTTGGGTGGGTTGATCTTCGAAAATCTGTTTCCTGATGCAAATATTAGTTTGGTAATTGCAATGTCCTTTTGTGCTAAGTCTTTTGCATACAGGCTGGATTGGGCCTCTTTGTGATGTATATGCTGAAATGGTTGTCCAGACCTATGTTGATGAGGAGCTATCTCTGGGTGATACTGTGATGGTAATGTCTCTTGT